>NW_021833891.1:42500-65000 GCF_006345805.1 Octopus sinensis | reverse complement strand
ATTCTCTTTCTCTGCCAGTTTCATCATTTCTGGTGAGGTTCTTTCAACTAGACTTAGTAAATACACATTACCTGTGAGTTCCTCTGGCCAGAAAAGAAACTATATATTAAAAAAAAGATTCAGTCTCTCCTCATATCTTCTCCACTTGTCTTTCATTACCCAAATTTATAAGGCCAATAGATTGTTATAATTAGCATCACAAAGGAGTGGAATGGGAGGACATAAATGCTGCTTTTGTAGTCTTTTATGCCTCTTCAGTTCAATTCCTGTTGAGGTCAATGTTGCCTTTCATCCTCTCAGGATGTTGTTGTGCCACACTTAAGTTCAATACAATCAAACCTTTGGTTATATATGTATACACACACATACATACATACACACTTTTCTTAATCATTCCTAGTCACACATAAATGTGTCTTTCGCTCCTTAAAATTCCCTGTTAATTAGCAAGTTTTGCCTTTGTCTTTTTCTTTTTTTTTGTTTCTGTTTTATCCCCCCAAACACACAAAACACACATCAACATTTCTCTATAATATTTCTTGAAGCTTCAATGTGGGAGTGATATTGATACAGCTATTTCTTCATTATTCACCTATTATTCTCATATTTAGGAATTTAATTAGCAATTATTTTATTTTGAGGTTTGGTGACAAGTTACCATAAATTTCAAAAACCTTAGAATTCTTGCAGAACCATAAGTTTGTTGTTGTTGTATTATTATTATTATTATTATTATTATTATTATTATTATACAGTGGATTGGCAGAATTGTTAGAGCCTTTGTAATATTTAGTTATATTTCTTAGAGTTCTGAGTTCAAATCCTGTCATGTTCAGCTTCACTTTTAATCTTTTTTTGGTATCAATAAAATACCTTTCTAGAACAAGTTGTGGGGTCAAAGTTGTTAACTTACCTTTCCTTGCGAAAGAGAATTTCTATCTTCATACAAATTGTTTGAAAAAAAATAATTATATTATCATAATATCTGATTAGTATTTTAGCTTTGCTATTTGCTGTTTTATTGTATTTGGTGTTATTGATCTTGTGCAGATCAATTTTATTATCTTCTTTTCTTTTTTTTTTTTAATCTTTTTGAAAAAAAATTTTTTGAAATATTTTTTAGCTTTTGTTTGGGTTTTGGGTGTGAGAAACTGTTGCATGCGTGCGTACATGTATGAATGAAACGAGGAATGAAAAGAAAATAAGCTTTCTGATACCAGTAATATCTCAGTAATCTGGGCTCATCAACTCAAAAAAACCAAATCTTATCTAATCAAATCAGATCAATCAATCAATCAATTATACCCCCATCCTACCCACCCCCTTCCACATACCCCCATCACCTCCACTGCCGCTGCTGCCACCGCCGCCACCACTTTCATGTGGTCATGTGCCTAGTCAAAATATAACAAAATATTACAGCAAAATAAACCATTTTCATGGCTGGAAATTAAGGGAAAAAAAATTTCTTTGTATTTTTACTTCTTTTTTTTTTGTTTTTTTTTTAAATGTTATATTTCTTCTTTTTCTGTTTTCTTTCTTTTTTTTTTAAATACTTATAATAATAATAATAATGATTAGTTTTTATTTGTAACAAGGGTGATGAATGGAGTGGGATTACAAAGAAAAGTTGTAAAAAAAAAAAAAACTTGGGTGGGGAGAAAGAAAGAAAGAAAAAAAACACATGTACTGAAAAGAAAAAAAAAGATATTTCAAAATTGTATAATGAACGCCAAACTAATTAATTATTATATTGTAATTAAAAAAAGAAACAAAACTCATAACATCCATGTGTGTAAAAAAAAAAAAGTCAACAGAATCATTAATTTATTTCATATCTGGATCTGGTTGTTTTTTTTTTGTTTTTTTTAATATTTTTTATTTTGTATTTTCTTTGTTTTCTGTCTGTTTTTAATCTTTGTTTCTCTTCAAAATGAGAATTGTTTGTTTGTTTTTTTTTTTTTCACTTTTGGTTTTGGTAATTTTCTTTTTGCTGGAATTGAAACTCATTTTCCCTCTCTCCTTTTCTTGATGATAGTGAAGAGTCACACACACACATGTATGTGTGTGTTGTTGATCAACCCTGAATAAGCAGACTTATGATAAAAAATGTTTCTTCTTCCACCCATGGCCATCCATCTGGTCTGGTCTGTTTTGCTTTTATTTTTAGTTGATTCCAATACAATAATATCAAATACATCATCCTTATTTCTTTTTATTATTATTATTATTTTTTAAAACATTTTTACGTTTGTTTTAAAACAGTAAGGGTGTATACAATGTGAGGCTGATTTGGCTGCTGTTCTTCCTTAGCCATTCGGATCTTGACCCCCAGAGGAGAACCTCCTTTGGTTGGTCCCGAGGGTACAAGTGGGACTCAATACAACACTGCTCACTTCAAAATATCTTCACCACCACTAGACATACCAGGTGGACAAGGACTTGTGTGTACGTGTGTATTGTCATCGATGATGATGATGACGATGATGATAGAATATTTGCCTGATATTCAGTGGTTGAGAAAAGAAAATTTTTTTTTTTAAAAAAAAGAGGAAAATACTAAAATTTCAAATATTCTTTAAGAAGAAAAATTTTTTTTTTTTTTCAATTTAATTATTTGAACCTATCTATACATTTTGTTTTTGTCTTTATTCTTTATTCCTATTTATCTATTGCACCCTTTCCCCACCTTACACTGTATCTTGTTTATTATTATTATTATTATTATTATTATTTAGATTCCAGTCTGCTATTAGTCTTTACCATTTTAATCAGCACTGTTCATTTTTTTTCTCTTTTATTACTATTATTTTTTTATTATGATGATCCTTTTTTTGTTTTGTATATTGTTTTTTTTTTCTCTTATCCCAGTATGAGTTACACTATATACTACATATTGATATATATATATAAAAAAAAACATATACACACACTCACGCATACACATGTGCACACACACATATGCACATACACTCACACACACTTATGTACATATGCATAACATATATGTATATTTGTTCTTCTATACACACGATTATGTGTGTGTGTGTGTTTGTGTGTGTATGTGTGTGTGTGCTCTTTTACAGGCTACAGCCATTCGACTGCGGCCATGCTGGGCTTTTAGTTGATCTTATCAACCTCAGCACTTATTATTATCAGCCTGATACTTATTTTATCGATCTCTATTTATCAAATGGCTAAGTTACCTTTTAATATAAAGGGATGCAACTCGATGCACAGTTTTACACTGGTATACATGAAAACAAACACACATACACAACAGGCTTCTGCACAGTTTCCGTCTACTAAGTTCCACCCAAAAAGCAATTTGAGACTACCATTAAAGAGATAAAACCCAGTGCCATGTGGCTGTGAAGTGACTCTCTAAACCACAAGGATATCCCAAGGAGTATCTGTCTATATATATATTTATAATGACTTTCTAACTAATTTGCTTCAATAAAGGTTTGTAATTCAGCCAATATACACACCGCATCTTGATGTAGTGGTTTTCCATTTGAGACTATTGATTGCTATCCTCCTTCACAAAGTCTTTCACCTCTACTGCTTGCTAATCCCTCTGCTGATTGTAGAATAACTTAGATATAGGGCTGATGCAGTTTGTGTGCAGTGATCAGCCAAGCCTGGTGCTGCAGATAGTGCTGCCTAAAGACCATCCTCTACCTCTTTTGATGTGTTGCATTTTACCAATTTGCTGGTGGTTTTTCTTGCAACGGTGACCTGGCTGAATGGAGATATTGAAAACATAGTTTCTAGTCAAAGCATCTCTACTTTTGGTGACCTCTCCCACAGCCCCTATCTATTGCTCTTTGAAATTTTTAATCTGTATATCTTACTTTAAGGATATTATTTTAAAGCAAGTTTAAGAAAAACAACAGAACATTTACCAATGGGTGACTAAAAACTGAAAGTAATTAAATTTAATTATAAAATTTATTTTAGCTGGGACTTTAAGTTTTGTTCGACTGGTTGAATAAGCTGTCAGGTAAAACTTGAAGTGTTTCTTGACCAGGAACTACAAGTTCCTAGTCAAAATGAATTTCATAATTAATTGACAAATCTCAATTTAAAAGAGACCTAAATTAAGAAATTCTTCACCATGAGTGACCTGCAATGTTCTGTGAGCAGATTATAAACCCCAACCCTTAGTTTTAATATTTCTATTATAGTTAAAACTGAAGAATCTTCCTTCTTGTGGAAGTCAATACCTATTTCCTCAATAGCAATATTTGTGTTATCTCATCGTAATCATTCCAAAATTTGGTTGCATACCACCATGCCAGTCGGCTGGATTGTTGACCATTAATCTCTATTGGTACTCTCGCTACCCTTTGTAAAAGAAGCTTGCCTTTCATTGGTCCAAGATAGAGTAAGAAGCTCTCCATGCTCTCCCCCCCCTTACAGATGATGGTTCAAAACAAATGTGAAACGAAACTTCTCTAGTAACCTAATAATTACCTACATTCTCTTAAAAAAAAATAGTCATTGAACCATTTGCGTGCCACTGCAAAACTTCTTGAATCAAGTCACTTTGTTCCATGTCTGACCAGAAAATAAGGGTCTGCTGATATCAGAACAGTTCCTGTTATGTTTTCAGAATCAAAAAGTTTCTGGACATGAGGGAGGTATGCCTGCTTTCAACATTTCCCTCAGTTACCGTGATACATGCATGGAAATTCAGAAGTGTATTTGATTCAAGTTTACATACACATATATATATAAATATATAGCCCAGGTCAATAGCTTTCGGTCTCTTGTTTATGTGATTGAGAAGACGGTTCTGGAGTGGTAGCCATAGCACACACCACACACACACCACACACACACACACATATATATATATATATATTTATATATATTTAAGTAGTTGAATGAATTATCCTAGTATGGATAATTCGGTTAACCGGTACCCGGTAGCAAATTCACGTCAGAAAAACACGGTTGAAGCTACATGCTTCATTTATTTATATATATATATATATATATATATATATATATATATATATATATATATACATATATATATATATACATATATACATATATACACACATATATATATACACACATATATATATATACATATATATATACATATATATATATATATATATATGTATGTGTGTGCGTTGTGTATGTATACATACATAAGACATTGAGCAAGTGTAGTTGTGCATGTTATGTACAGGCACCATTAATGCACTTCACTGCAACATTTGTGCTCTGCACTTCTGTGGCATCGGTTATAATCATGTCAAATAACTAAACAAATGAACCAACCAAACTAAACACGTGTAACACACACACATGCACACACACACACACACACATGCACATGGACGTTCATGAACACCTCTCGCATACATTTACACAGCATGGACACCACCACACGCACACACAAAAAAATATACACAAACACACACACAAAAAAACATATAATAAACTTCATTTTTGTCTTTCAGGGTTTAAGTTTGATTTGCGTTACAACTTTATTTTACTCCTCCTCCTCCTTCTGTTCAGTTGGTTTGTGTAAATGTCTCCCCCGCAACTCCTTTAAAGGAGACGGAAGACAGTTTGTCCCCCTTGACAGGGTCACAGCAACAATCTTGATATCGTGAATATATTTGTATATTTCTGTAAATAAAAGGTACTTTTTCAAAACATTTCTCCTTACTGCTTTCTGTTTGAAAGCTTCACTTACTCTCTCTTTTTTTTTTATTATTTGTTGTTTTTTTTTTGGTTTTTCTTTTTCTTTTTTTTTTTCAGTTTTTATTTTCTTCATTTTCCATCCTTGTATCTTTTTGTAATATTTCTCTGTTTGTTTATACATTCTTTCCGAGCTTTCTGGTGTCTGACGGAGACGGCTGATACCTGATGTCTGTCAGTATTTTTATTCCTTTATTCTGATATTTGAGAGTTTGAAAAAAACGAAGAAAGAAGAAAAAAAACACAGACAAGAACATCTATCTCTCTACTGTTTATTTTTTCGAAACCCCTATCAGATCCTCAATTGTAGCAGAAGGGGAAATCTTGGAGCAGGATTGGTGCTGTTGTTGTTGTTGTTGTTGGTAGGAATGTGTAACAAACCTGCCTCTCCTCCATCAGTCATTCATCATCACATTTCCTTGCTTGCATGGATCAGAGAGAATCTGTTGAGGCAGATTTTTGTATGTCCAGATGCCCTTCCTGTCACCAGCCCTCACCTGTTTCCAAATAAGGTAATGTTTTCCCATGGCTAGACATGTTTTTCACAGAAAACTGGAAATGAACAACCCCACTTATATGACAGTGATGCTCATTTACAAACATCACGATACTTAACCCTTTAGCATTCAGAGTATTCTGTCAAAAGTAACACTTTTCGATTCAAACTGTTTTTAATTAATCCTGCACTGTTTTGCAGCCTTGAAATTTTGATGATGTGACTGTATATTTTATTATGGCATTGAAGGGTAGGTATGATAGGCTTGATCTGGATGGTTAGAACATAAAACAGGAAGCATATTTGGGCCGGATATGGCCGGTTTAAATGCTAAAGGGTTAAACAAGGATCCACATACACACATACACACACATCATCATCATCATCGTTTAGCGTCTGCTTTCCATGCTAGCATGGGTCGGACCATGACAGGCTTATTTCAGTTTCCATCTAGCAAATCTACTCACAAGGTTTTGTGTCAGACCAGAAATATAGCAGACACTTACTCAAGGTGTCACACGATGGGACTGAACCCAAGGTCACATGATTAGGAAACAATCTTCTTAACTACACAGCCATGCCTGTGTCTATTAATGTCAATATTTATTATTATAATTGGTTGGTAGATTGACAGAACTAGTTAAAATGCTTTGCAGTATTTGTCCTGGATTTCTGTCATGAAATAGCAAATCTATAAAATATTTAGACAATGCAATATATATATTTTTTTTTTTCTTATCAATTTGGCAGAAATGAACATAAATGGAAAATCCATGGACAAAGTGAAAGTAGCACACTACATTCCATAATCATTGAGGTGTACTTCTTAATAATTACAAAACAAGTTAAGAAAGAACATTTTCCCCCAAGAACTGATATATATATATATATATATATATATATATTATATATATATATATAATATATATATATGTAACTAATGTAGGATAAAATTTTTTTTTTTTTTTCTTTCGAGAAAAAAATTTTATCAATGGCCAGCATATCAAAAAATAACTTTAAAGGTTAAATTTATAAATAATTTACAAAATAAGGGCAAAAGAAAAATTCTAATGCCAAATATGCCGAAAAAAAGGACAAAATTGTCAATAACCATTATAATTTATGTGTCTCAAAACAAACTGATAGAAATTTCTAAATTTTGTAAATTATATATATATATATGTTTAAAATTCAGGTAGTTCAGAAATTAGTTCATTTCTCAAGAAATCTGCAACATAAATCAAACAGATAAAATTGCAAAATTAAATTATAAATTATGAAAAATATTTCTCTTAGATATCTTGCTTCTTGCTTCAGTTTAAAATCTAACCATAAAGACAATGCAAAAAATGTTTCTAATCAGTCGTTCTGTTGTTAAATTAATTCTAAATTTGTTATAAAAGTTTACTGTTTTCCCTCCCTTTTTAAAACATAGTTTATTACATCACAATTCTTTTTTTCACTGCTTTTGTGGATTCTCAGGACTCTGTTGCCATCCGATTCCATTATTATGAATTTGATTTGGGAGCTTGAGTCATGGTGAATCTTTTATTAGCTGACTGCACAACCTTGGATACCACTCCTATGGATACATTGCAATTACTCTCTTGACAGAGCTTGGTGAACTTGACTGTCGATCTTCTGGGATTCCTCTGCTCGACATCAATGTAAGAAACACCATTCGATAAGTTGAGCTCTTCTGCTACCTCTTCACAATCCATCATGCTGCAGTCCCGTGAACTCGTCATATCCCTGGCAGGGTGGCTGAATGGATGCTATACTTTGCCAAAGGGTACCCAGTAACTATGCTGGGTATGGTCATCACTCCATGAAGTATTTACAAAATACCGATACACCCACTATCACACTATATTTTTTTCTTATCAATATGACAGAAATGAACATAAATGGAAAATCCACGGAGAAAGTGAAAGTAGCTCACTACTTTCCATAATTGTTGAGGTCTCTTGGTGATCTTCACTGTCGATCTTCTGGGATTCCTCTGCTCAGCATGAAATAATAGTGACACAAAAAAATAATATGGTTAACAAATGCACTCCCTATAGTAAATACACATACAATAATTCCATTAAGGTTAACCTAACTTTTCATCTTTTCAAAGGTCAATAAACTAAAGTACCTTTCAAGTATGGGCATGTTGTTATTCACTAACCTCATGCCTTCCTCTTATATTGCTGGCCTTGTGCCCATTCAATAAACGTCTGTAATTTTAGAACTAATTATTGATATACAAGTATTAATATTATTAATGATTTGTTACTTGAAAATATAAATTTAGACTGTATAGAAGTATATTAAATGGATTGTAGGCTATGGGAGTAATGTGTACAGTTTTATATATATATATATATATATATATATGTGGGTGTACATGTGTATATGATTATATACATACACACATACATGTATCCATTGTGTAATATACACTGATACAGATACCTGTCTCAAATATTCACAGGTTGCTTCAGATGCTGATATACTCTCCCTTGAATACACACGTGTGTTACATTTGATATATATATATATATATATATATATATATATATATATATATATCCTCAGACCACCTTGAAAAGTTTAGTCCAATGAATCAACACAAGGACTTTTTCTTTTTAAATCTGGTACTTATGCTATCAGTTTCTTTTGCTGAACCACTAAGTTATGGAGATGTAAACAAACCAACACTGGTCATCAGGCAGTTGGCCAGACAAGGACACACACACATTATATGTATGACAAGCTTTCAAACATTTTCTGCCTTCTACTTTAGCCCCAGACTGACCAACACCTTGTAGTCTACTCACAAGGCTTTGGTTGGTTCAGGACTTATAGTAAGGTAAATGTGGATAAAGCTACCATCTTGAGTCATGCGGACTCATAGGGTTTCCTGGTGTCCATGGCATATATGTCCCCCACCTGGCTGGGACTCCAGTCTGTCACAGAATTACTCATTTATGGACTGGAACAACATGAAATGAAGTGTTTTGCTCAAGGACACAACACATCATCCGTCGCAGGGATCAAAACCACAATCTTACAATCATGAGTCCAACACCCTAACCACTAAGCCACGCACCTCCACTCAGGTCTACAGTAGAAAACACTCGCCCAAAGTGCTGTGCAGTAGGACTGAACCCTAAACAGGGTTGCACAGCGATCTTCTTGACAACACAACCATGTTTGAGCCTACACACACACACAAACAAACAGTCCAACTATTATGCTATAACTATTTTCACTACTGCTTACTATTACTACTATAACTGATTGTGAGACCAACTGACTGTACCACAATATCCCTGCTATAACTGTTTTATATTCACTCAGTATTAAATGGTAAGAGCTACAGTGGTTTTCAACCAGGGTTCCGCCAGTACAGTCCAGGGGTTCCGCAAGAAGTTACAAAACTGCTAAAATCAGCTGTAATTTTTAATTCTCCTGTGCAGATATGTGTGCATAAGACAAATTATTGCACAGGGGTTCCTCGAGCTAGGGGAATGTTTCCTTGGGGTTCCGCTCCAGCAAAAAGGTTGAAAAGCACTGGTCTAGAGTATACATCAGTTGTAACTGTTAATGTTTAACTTTGATAGTTAGACGAGTTAACTATTTCTAACAATAAATATTATAACCGTTAACTGTTCTATTACTGCTGTTGCTGTTAACTGTTATAATTATTGTTATAACAGTCCCAGCTATCAAAGACCATTCCAGTCAGAGTGTCTTGATTTGAGTGAGATTTAAATACATCTTGGCCATTGCCTGTCACTATGCCACTGGTAAAATTATTTGTTAATCATGCACGTTCCTTCATAAATGCAGTTTTTTTTAAATATATGTTGCATTGTGATGACAGACTTGCACTTAAAATTCCTGTTTTTGAAAACTTGTTAGTTGCTATGGTGACAACACTACCTATCAGTTTATCTTTCACACACTCCCTCTCTCTCTTTCTTTCTCACACTATATTTCTCTCTCAACTATATTTTCCCCTCCCCTTCTACATCTATAATGTGACAAGGGTTATCTCCCCTTTTGATTCCTTCTCTTCTTCCTTATCTGTCACAGATGTGATGGACAGACAGAGACCAGCTTCTCTTTTATAATGTAAGATTTGTATCAGATTGAGCAATAAGAGACTTCTTTGTCATGTTTTACTGGCCTCACCTTTCTCCTCAGTTATTTGGTTATTTCAACACTGTATTCTGGTTTTTCACTGACTTCAGTTATGATTGCTGTTTCAGAATTCACTCAGTATTTAAAGTGAACCTAGGCTTAGCCAAGTACTCCTGTTCTACTCTATGTGATCTGCAATGCAACTTCTAACTATTGTCACTGTTATGGCAGTGATACTTAGATTTACCAACTGGTTTATATCTATCGTATAGCTGCCATAATTTAACTATAATATCTCAACAATTACCTGTTATATCACTGCTAGTACATTTACAAGTGACATAACAGTTAACAGAGCAACACTATAACTGTTATGTGGCTCCTGTAACTAATTATCTAACTGTTTTGTAACTGTTATATGATTTGCATTGATAAAACAGTTAACTGTATTAGAATATCACATCTGTTTTACAGCCGCTATAAATGTGCTGTATAAGTATTACTTAACTGTTTTATAATTAATAGTTATAGCAGTGATTTGACAGTGACACAATAGCTGTTCTGTTTGCCGTCAATTAACTTTTTTGTTATTGCTGTAAACTGTTAACAGCTACAGCAGTGACATAACAGTTAACAGAGCAACACTATAACTGTTATGTGGCTCCTGTAACTAATTATTTAACTGTTTTGTAACTGTTACATGATTGCATTGATAAAACAGTTAACTGTATTAGAATATCACATCTGTTTTACAGCTGCTATAAAACTGTTTTATAATTGTTAATAGTTATAGCAGTGATTTGACAGTGACACAATAGCGGTTCTGTTTGCCGTCAATTAACTTTTTTGTTATTGCTGTAAACTGTTAACAGCTACAGCAGTGACATAACAGTTAACAGAGCAACACTATAACTGTTATGTGGCTCCTGTAACTAATTATTTAACTGTTTTGTAACTGTTACATGATTGCATTGATAAAACAGTTAACTGTATTAGAATATCACATCTGTTTTACAGCTGCTATAAAACTGTTTTATAATTGTTAATAGTTATAGCAGCGATTTGACAGTGATACAATAGCTGTTCTGTTTGGTGTCAATTAACTTTTTTGTTATTGCTGTAAACTGTTAACAGCAGGCGCAGGAGTGGCTATGTGGTAGGTAGCTTGCTAACCAACCACATGGTTCCGGGTTCAGTCCCACTGCGTGACATCTTGAGCAAGTGTCTTCTGCTATAGCCTCGGGCTGACCAATGCCTTGTGAGTGGATTTGGTAGATGGAAACTGAAAGAAGCCTGTCGTATATGTGTATATATATGTATGTGTGTGTGCTTGTGTGTCTGTGTTTGTCCCCCTAGCATTGCTTGACAACCGATGCTGGTGTGTTTACGTCCCCGTCACTTAGCGGTTCGGCAAAAAGAGACCGATAGAATAAGTACTGGGCTTACAAAAGAATAAGTCCCGGGGTCGATTTGCTCGACTAAAGGCGGTGCTCCAGCATGGCCGCAGTCAAATGACTGAAACAAGTAAAAGAAAAGCTACAGCAGTGACAGAACAGTTAATTGCTAAAAAACTTTTGATTATTCTACCACTGATAACAGCTATAACAGTGATAGAACAGTTTACTGCTATAATATTACTCTTATAACTAAGAAGCAAACGGACAGAATTGTTAGCATGCCTGCCAAAATGCTAAATGACATTTTGTGTGTTCACATTCTGGATTCAAATGTTGCTGGGATCAACTTTGCCTTTCATCCTTTCAGGGTTGATAAAATAAGTACCAGTTACATACTGAGCTCAGTATAACTGCTAACTGTTGTTAGAGTTATGTGTTCCAACTATTACTACTACATCTTAACTACTATTACTGCTGTAATTTCTGCAATTAGAACTTCATTGCTATTTTGCTCTGATATTGTCATAAAGTGTTGCAATATCATTACGATATTATTATCATTATGATATTGTTATCATTATGATATGGTTATCATTACAGTATGATTATGAAGGTTCATAAAAATAATCTTTTCATCTCTGATAAACATAACCCACTTCATTTACACACTTTGTGGCTGGGCTTACATGGCAGCCATGACCTTAATCAGTGGATGGTGGTCATGGCATGGTGTGACCTTGAATCAAGGAGTGAAGCTCATAACATGATGTGACCTCAAATTAGTGAGTGAGGGTCATGACATAGTATGACCTTAAATTAGTGGGTGAGGGTCATCACATAGCATGACCTTAAATTAGGGAGTGAGGGTCATGACATGGTATGACCTAAAATTAGTGGGTGAGGGTCATCGCATAGCATGACCTTAAATTATTGGGTGAGGGTCATCACATAGCATGACCTTAAATTAGTGAGTGAGGGTCATGACATGGTATGACCTAAAATTAGTGGGTGAGGGGTCATCGCATGGTGTGACCTTAAATCAGTAGATGACAGTCATGCCATGAAGTGACCTCAAATTAGGTGTGGGTCATGGCATGATATGACCTTAAATCAAAAAACCAGTGGGAGAAAGGTCATAGCATGGTGTGACCTTAATCAGTAGGTGAGGTTTAAGGCTTAGCACGACCTTAATCTAGTGTCTTTTCTAAAGTACAGATGACGGTTTTATGGTTCAATGTGACCTGTATTGGGGTCATGAGAAGCCTTAACCATGACATAGCAACACAACTTGAGTTTGTGTTATGCTGAGATGACTTACTTTATTTCTGGTCTCAGAGTGCTGTGATCTGGTGTGACCTTAATCTCCCTGAAGGGCTGTTAAATGAGAGCTGGGGTACACCTGATATGTGAACCTAATAATGTAATGGTGCAGGTTATGAAAGTCATGAGATGAATATTAGTTGAAAAAACATTTTTCTGCAGTATTTTTATTTGTTAATATTCTGGTGGAATTCTGGTTTAAGCACCCCCATATAACAGCTCATAACTTTTTCGTTCTTTAGAATTTTCAGAAAATTTTTGACCATTTGTGTTCTACAAACAGACATTCATACGGTTATGCAAAAAAAAAAAAAAAAATTCTAGGCGCAAAGGCTCATCTTCAGAAGAAAAGAACAGCGTAAGAAAAGTCCATTTATATAGGATGCATTAATCCATCTTTGAATGGATTAACAGACCCTGCATATTTATGCCTGAAATATAAAGGTTTTATTAAACTTTCCACTTTGTCAGAAGCTGTTTATTTTCTCTCTTTTTACATTCTTCGATACTACAATGCTTCAAGTGAATTACATTGCTTTTTTCCTGTTCTATTTTTCAAACCCCTTTTCCCCATTAAATCCTAAAATTTCTACTTTAGAAATATCTTATATTTTTAAACTAGAGTTTAAAATACAAGCAATTTGAATTCTTTTACTTAAACCTCACCCTTGGGCATGTTCTCATTCCATTAATCCTTTAGCATTTGGATTATCCTGCCAAATGTAATGCTTATTTATTTACATTGGCTTGAATTAATCATGTGTTATCTCATAGCTTCCAGATATTGATGATGTGATTGGTTTATTTTTAGAAAGACATTGTGAGGTAGGTAGGTGTGACAGGCCAGGTCCGGTCAGTTTGAACAGAAAACAAGTAGAATATTTGGGCCGGTTGTGGCCAGTTTAAACACTAAAGGGTTAAATGTGTTTATGGGGAGAAAAATATTGGAAAACATGACTACATGTCAGAGTGACAAAGAAACGAGGAAGGCGTCAGATGGTCGTGGGATGCGCTAGAAATAGCAGCTAGGTCATCCTTAAATTGCACAGAAAAAAATTTCTTTTCTTTTGCATAATTGTATGAATTCCCATGTGTCGAACACAAATTTGCAAAAATTTTCTGAAAATTCCAAAAAATAAAAAAAAGTTTTGAGGTGTTATCATAATGATGCCTAAATCCTTCTTAGCGTTGTCAGACAGAAATCGTTCTTATCTCTCACCCCCTCATCCCCAACTCCCACGCAACCAGTAAGTCCTTACTTTTTAAAATAACATTTAATAAAATACTAAAACTGAAATGTCTAAGAGAGTTTTCTATGTTTTATGAATAGAACTAATTATGTAGTCGTACTCTCTCTCTCTCTCTCTCTCTCTCTCTCTCTCTCTCTCTCTCTTATCGCCCTCTTTCTCCCATCTTGCTTCCTCTCTCTCTCTCTGTCACGCGCTCTCTCTCTGTCACGCGCTTTCTCTCCTCTCTCCCCGTCCTTTTCTCACCTTTCATGCTTTATCTTATATTAATCTCTATCTCTCACCACCACCACCACCATCACCAATCATACCATCACCCGCACATCACCACCAATACTGCTGCCACCATATTTATATCATGGATTTTCTCTCCTAATGTAAAAAGGAAATCCATATATATACACACACACACACACACACACAGGTGTCCATAAGGTCTGTGTGCAATTTAACATACCTTTGTATAGTTACAAAGCTAAAAGTACTTTAAATTACACACAGACTTTACAGACATCCTGTATATATATATATATATATATATATATATATATAGTGTATGTTTATGTATATGGATTGTATATATAAGCCTTAAAAACTTAATAAAATACAGAGTTTAATTGTTATTCAGTTGAAATTCAGGATGATAATGATTAAATTGTATACACATAGACATGCACATATACATACATATGTATATATACATACTTACAAAGATATGTGTGTGTGTATGTAAGTATATATATATATATCTATATATATAGTCATATTCATACAGGGATTTGTATATTTTCCTTCTATATATGATATATCTTCAATTCTTCTGAATTATTTTTTCGCTATGGTACAAAGTCTGTTTATATAATTGCAGTAATGTAAACACCCAGCTAAACTCTTAGAAATATACACACATCTGTGGTTGTGTTAAGTACACAACATGCTCCCAAGTCATATTCATAAATGATAGCTACAGTTACATATATATATATATATAAATGTATATATATATGTATGTATACATATACATTTATATATATATATATAAATGTGTATATATCTATATATAAATGTATATGCATATAAAAATGTATATGTGTGTATATATATATATATATTTGTGTATATAAATGTATATATATATGTGTGTGTATATATATGTATATATATATATTTGTGTATATAAATATATATATAAATGTATATATATATGTGTGTATATTTATATGAGTATATATATATATGTATATATATATATATGTATATGTATATATGTATGTATATATATATATAGATATATATATGTATATATGTATATATGTATGTATATATATGTGTGTATATATGTATGCATATGTGTGTATATATATATGTATGTATATATGTATATATATATATGTGTATATATATATGTATATATAAATGTGTATATATATATATGTATATATAAATGTGTATATATATATGTATATATAAATGTGTATATATATATGTGTGTATATATATATGTATATATATGTGTGTATATATAAATGTATATATATATATGTATATATAAATGTATATATATTTGTGTGTATATATATGTATATATTAAATGTAATGTATATATGTGTATATATGTGATATATATGTATTATATATATATGTGTATATATGTATATATAAATGTATATATATATATGTGTATATATGTGTGTATATATGTATATTAAATGTATATTATATGTATATATAATTGTATATGTATATAAATGTAATGTATATATATATATGTATATATATGTATATAAATGTATATGTATATATATGTGTATATATATGTATATATAATGTATATATATGTGTGTATATATATATGTATATAAATGTATATATATGTATGTTATATATAAATGTATATATATGTATATATAAATGTATACGTATTATATATATATATTATATTATATATATATGTGTGCGTGTGTGTGGGTATATATAATATATATGCATATATAAATTTATATAATATATAATGTGTATATATATGTGCATATATATGTATATATAAATGTATATATATTATGTGTGTATATATAAATGTATATATATGTATGCATATATAAATGTATACGTATATATATATTTATATAATATATATGTATTATAAAGTATGATAGATATATAGATATGAATAATAGAGATATATATAGGTATTATAAATGTATATCATATATATCTATATGTATATATAAAGGTTATAGATATATAGATATTATATTATATATACGTATATATAAATGTATATATATAATATACGTATATATAAATGTATAGATATATATACGTATATATAAATGTATATATATATAATATATACGTATATATAAATGTATAATATATATATAATACCGTATTAAAATGTATATATAATAGATATATACGTATCTATAAATGTATATATATATATATATAGACGTATATATAAATGTATATATATATATATAATTACGTATATATAAATGATATATATATATATATATATATATAATATATATATATATCGTATATATAATGTATATATATATATTATATAATATATATATATACGTATATATAAATGTATATATATATATATATATATATATATATATATATATATATATATACGTATATATAAATGTATATATATATATATATATATATATAATATATATAGTATATCCGATATGATATAATGTGATACTATGATATGAAGAAGAAGGGTGAAGTGAAATTAATTTGATAAATAATAATAATAAAAGGGTTTTGTATATTACTTTATTGTTGTTGTTATGTATGTGAACCTCTTATATTACATGCTACTGCTAACGAGGAAGCTTCTACGTGGCTACAGGGTGTGGTAGTAATACCAACCAAATCCCCCTTAACTTGTATCCTGCTGTGTTTAAAATATATAGGAAGCACACATTGTCGTTAAGTCCGTCTTAAGTACTCCATGTCTGAAAAAAACTAACAAAAAATATATCACATTTGGTAATGTAGTCCTAGATACACTATGCCTGAATAAAAGACAGGTCACATTACATAATGTTGTCCTAGATACACTGTGTATGGATAAAAGACAAGGCACTTTAGATAACATAGTCCAAGATGCAGAACACATTAAATGATATAGTCCTAGATGGATGGAAGCACTCCGTCGGTTACGACGACGAGGGTTCCAGTTGATCCGAATCAACGGAACAGCCTGCTCATGAAATTAACGTGTAAGTGGCTGAGCACTCCACAGACACGTGTACCCTTAACGTAGTTCTCAGGGATGTTCAGCGTGACACAGAAAGTGACAAGGCCGGCCCCTTGAAATACAGGTACAACAGAAACAGGAAGTAAGAGTGAGAGAAAGTTGTGGTGAAAGAGTACAGCAGGGTTCACCACCACCCCCTGCCGGAGTCTCGTGGAGCTTTAGGTGTTTTCGCTCAATAACCACTCACAACGCCCGGTCTGGGAATCGAAACCGCGATCCTATGACCGCGAGTCCACTGCCCTAACCACTGGGCCATTGCACCTCCATAGTCCTAGATATACTATACCTGAATAAAAGGACAGGTAATGTTATCTTTGACGCACTGTGTCTCAATAAAAGATAGGACACATTAGAAAATGTAGTCCTTGAGACTCTATGCCTGAAAAAATGACAAGACATATTAGGATTGGATGGGCAAGATTGGAATGTCTTTGATTGTATGTCTGTTCAGTTAGAGCTTAATTACTACATCAGATGAAATAGCCATGGCTGGAATACTTTGATCATTAAACTGATCAGAGCTGGGCTGAAAGTCAACTCCATATTACATATTGCTACTTTATGTCTGAATAAATGACAAGACACATTAGGATTGGATGGGCAAGATTGGAATGTCTTTAATTGTATATGTGTTTAGTTATAGCTTAATTACTACATAAGATGAAATAGCCATGGCTGGAATACTTTCATCATTAAACTGATCAGAGCTGGGCTGAAAATCAACTCCATATTACATATTGCTATATATAACCACTTGAGCATGTCCCTTAGTGGCTGACGATATGTGCATCTCTGATGATGAGCAAGATTAATTGGGGGAGCATCATAGCGATGTGTTGAGAGCAGTTCTTTGAGATTTGAATTAATATCATAAAAGCAAAGTTTGAAGGAAATATTAGCCATTTTTAGTATTTTCTAGGGGTAAGCAAATAGGAATATAAATTTTACCACAGCTCATGAGCTGAAACAGGATCATATCAAAACAACTCAAATCCTACACATACACAATAAATAAACTTACCAAGTTAGATACACCGTAGAATAAATATGGCGCAATGGCCCAGTGGTTAGGGCAGCGGATTCGCGGTCATAGGATCGCGGTTTTGATTCCCAGACCGTGAGCGAAAACACCTAAAAGCTCCACGAGGCTCCGGCAGGGGATGGTGGTGATCCCTGCTGTACTCTTTCACCACAACTTTCTCTCACTCTTACTTCCTGTATTTCAAAGGGCCGGCCTTGTCACACTCTGTGTCACGCTGAATATCCCCGAGAACTACGTTAAGGGTACACGTGTCTGTGGAGTGCTCAGCCACTTACACGTTAATTTCACGAGCAGGCTGTTCCATTGATCGGATCAACCGGAACTCTCGTCGTCGTAACCAACGGAGTGCTTCCATCCAGAATAAATATACAACTGTGAATATTGATTGGATATTACATAACTTATGATATGATGAACTATTTTGCTTTATGATTTAGATATTTGTGGTAAGAAGCTTGCTTCCCAGCCACATGGTTTTGGGTTCAATCCCACTGCACGGCACCTTGGGCAAGTATTTTCTACTATAGCCTTGGGCTGACCAAAGCCCTGTGAGTGGATTTGGTAGATGGAAACTGAAAGTCCTGCGAATATATTCCTGCTTGTTTGTGTGTGTGTGTGTGTATTTGTCTCTCACCGCCGCTTGACAGCCGGTGGTGGTTTGTTTATGTCCCCATAAGCTAGCGGTTCGGCAAAAAGTAACCGATAGAATAAGTACCAGATTTAAAAAAAAAAAAACTCTTCAAGTCGGTGCTCCAGCATAGCCACAGTCTATTGACTGAAGCAGATAAAAAAAAAAATCTAACATAGTAGCTGTACCTTAAAATTGCAAGTACTGTCCATAGGAGGGGCTAGATTAAAGGATACTTACTCTCTTTACTCTCTTTTACTTGTTTCAGTCATTTGACTGCGGCCATGCTGGAGCACCGCCTTTAGTCGAGCAAATCGGCCGTGGGACTTATTCTTTGTAAGCCCAGTACTTATTATATCGGTCTCTTTTGCTGAACCGCTAAGTAACGGGGACATAAACACACCAGCATCGGTTGTCAAGCAATGCTAGGAGGACAAACACAGACACACAAACACACACACGCATATATATATATATATACATATATACGACAGGCTTCTTTCAGTTTCCGTCTACCAAATCCACTCACAAGGCGTTGGTCGGCCCGGGGCTATAGCAGAAGACACTTGCCCAAGATACCACGCTGTGGGACTGAACCCGGAAACATGTGGTTGGTAAGCAAGCTACTTACCACACAGCCACTCCTGCGCCTTATATAAGATATGGCGCAAAATGGGATCGAAACTTCAGTTCGATCCGAACCTCTTAACTATTCGCCTATGATTACATTATGATTACAGGTACACTTAATACCAGTAATATATTATAGTGGAATCAAAGAACTTCGCCGACACTTTCCCATCATAAAGATAGAAAAATTAAAATGTTACAATTACCTCCCTTTATTGCTTAGCATTACTCAGTTACTTCCCTTACTGTAGTACGTTTGATTAACTATAGTTATCTCCCTTGAAACTGCTATCGCTGTTTGCATGGCAGTAGACGCTTTATTTCAGTTGCTGGATCTTTTCGGTTTGAACGGCAGTTTTTTCTAGCGGTGTCATATGAAATTGTCACCCAGAATTATGACCCTAGTATCGATCTATTGCATTTCAATCTGTTTTAGGGTTAGGGTAGAGGTGGGGAAAGGGTATCTTTTTTTCTTCACAAATGTAAATAAACCCAATCTGTTTCTTAAACGAGGGACATATTCATACGGCACAGAATGTTTTTTTTTTTACCTCAATAGACGTTAGTGATTGGTTGAAATTGCAGAAATTGAAGAAAAAAAAGAACAAGTATCTTACAAACTATAGAATTTTCTCAATAAAGTCAAGAGAAAAAGATGTTTTATAAACACATTCTACCAGAATATGAAGTTTAAAATCTTTTAGTCACCTAGAAGTTATGTTAAAAACTGCCGTTCAAACCGAAAAGATCCCATTTGTTTGCCAGGGTCAAGATGGTTTCCTGAAGCAGAAAGAGAAAGCTGTAAACGACGAGAACTGGGATGGAGTTTGAGAGGTAGCAGCAGACTTCTTAAGGCGTAAATGCTTCTTTTTAAGGCGTAAAGGCTTCTTTTTAAGGCGTAAATGCTTCTTTTTAAGGCGTAAATGCTTCTTTTTAAGGCGTAAAGGCTTCTTTTTAAGGCGTAAATGCTTCTTTTTAAGGCGTAAATGCTTCTTTTTAAGGCGTAAATGCTTCTTTTTAAGGCGTAAAGGCTTCTTTTTAAGGCGTAAATGCTTCTTTTTAAGGCGTAAATGCTTCTTTTTAAGGCGTAAATGCTTCTTTTTAAGGCGTGAAGGAAGAAGTTTTGTATGAGAATCTGATGCGACGAACATAAAATAGTAAACTTCGTTGAATTATTTGTGCCACCACCAGAAGACTATATGGATGCTGTTCAGGTTTGGAAAGACGAGGGTTGTGAGATGCTATTAGACGGCTGTAAAAGTACAGTACACTTTTCTGTAGAAGTTGGATGTAGAGGTTAGCGCGCCGGGCGAAATGCTCAGCGGTATTTCGTCTGCCGTTACGTTCTGAGTTCAAATTCCGCCGAGGTCAACTTTGCCTTTCATCCTTTCGAGGTCGATAAATAAAGTACCAGTTTCGTACTGGGGTTGATATAATCGACTCAATCCCTTCGTCTGTCCTTGTTTGTCCCCTCTATGTTTAGCCCCTTGTGGGCAGTAAAGAAATATTTATTGGAACTAGACTGAGTAGCTCCTATGAATTGTCTTCAATCATTGTCAAGGAAACACCATCATCATTTAGTATCTGCTTTCCATGTTGGCATGGGTTAGACGGTTTGGCTGAAACTGGTAAGCCGGAGGGAGCTGCACCAAGTTCCAGTTTGGTGCAGTTCTGATATGGCTGGATGCCTTTCCTAGCGCCAACCACTAAGTTACGGTGACGTAAACACACTAATATCGGATGCCAAACGGTGGTGCGGGGACAAACTACAGACACAAAGACACACATACATACATGCATGCATCCATCCATCCGTCCATTCATACATATATACATACATACTACCTTCATTACATACACACACACATATATATACAGTCATATGCACACTCCTATATATATATATTATATATATATATATATATATATATATATATATATATATATAATATATATATATAATATAATATAATAATAAGGGTAAATAATTTCTTATAATGGTTTTTAAAAAAGACCACAATTATTTACTGGTAGAATTCGGTATGTAAATATAGCCGATTACCGGCAGGAATTTCTGTAAAGTTCAGTATATATTTGTATATAAGAAAAAGGGACAGGCAACAGTTGCTTGACCGCATACCGAAAAAAGTAGAAATAGCAGTCAAAAATGCTTATTTCTAATTTCCACAAATGGGGCTCCAGGCACGACAAACCCTGTAATTCACATATGCAAAACAGAAGGAATAGATATTCGAAAACGAAGTCTGGTGGTTATCTGTGAACATCATGTTTCCTGGATTAAAACATATTGAATATATATTTCATATATACTTTTGATATATATTTCATATATATTTCACATCCTTCTTCAGCACAGCTTTCCATTGAAATAGATTTATCATAGATTTATCAAATGCTACGTACCTCAAAACTTCTGACCATGCGACATCAAAATATTTGAAGAAAGCGAGCAAAGCTAAACCTACATAGACGTTTGAATCATAATCTTCCCTCCAAAATTTGCCATGCGCACTACAAAAATAGTTCCATAGGAGTAGGAACTATTGGTTGTCGTAAGGGAGTGAAAAAATCCAAT
>NW_021833891.1:35000-37500 GCF_006345805.1 Octopus sinensis | reverse complement strand
CAACAAATTTTCAACTACTGTTCAGAGTCGACGAACACATTGCTTTTCAACGTCATGGCTAGAAGTATATTGAGTTCTTCATAACCAGCTGATCTAGCAAGCGGGGCCTCATATCAGTGAGGAGGGCCGGTGCGCATTGATGCCGTCGAGAGGTAGGCCCCGAAACAGCGCGCATTCTCTCCTGATGACCCCATACACTTGCTGGCTTCCTATATACGGAGCTTTCAACTGGTAGCACTTGCATGTGCAAGTTGTTTGCAAGACATTATGAAACAATTATGAAACTGTTTAATTAAATCTTTCTAAAGACTACAAGTCCATCTCTAAGTCTATGTAGTGATGTTTTCTTTATACTTCTAATCAAATTTAAGAAAAAAAAAACTATTTACGCATGTAAGTTCGAGATCAACGAGGAGAATTAGTTTGATTCGCAATAAAAGTACGAAAGCAGAAGAGTTTACGACGTGTCAAGCATAATCTCTTTTTGAAAGTAAGACAAGTTAAATGAAGTGTTTAGTAGAGGAAGAAGTGAAACAACGGGAGAAACGGAGAAATATGTGTTGGTTTGTATTAGGTCACCGCTGTGTGTAGTGTGTGTGTGTGTGTGTGTGTGTGTGTGTGTGTGTGTGTGTGTGTGTATGTATGTATATATATATGTGTGTGTATATATATGTATGTATATATATATGTGTGCTCGTACTGCGGATTTCTGCTCGTACTACAAAACAAAAATTCCCATATAGTATAAATAATTTGGGAAAATAAATTTCCAAATCAGTCAGGTATATGTATTTGGATTTTTCTTGTTATATGTCACATTTAAACACACACATTTTTATTCTGTTGTATAATTTTATATCTCATATTCTATATTTGACATTTCCTGATTTTACATGATTGATATATATATATACTAATTCATATTTATAATGTATCATTTATAAATCTTAGTTGTTAATATTACATAGTATGATTTTAATTTTTAATTCTTAATTTTTAATCTTTAATGCTTAATTGTATCGCGTGGTGTTAGGTAATAAGTTAAACGGGTGTAGAGTAGGTGTATGTGTGACGTAGAGATTGAGGGGACAGAAGGAAGGTAAGAGGTGTGATGTGTGTAAATGTGTGTTGAAGTGGGATGTGCAAATGAAGACAGCTGGAGAATTAAGGCCATGAGGGACTGAAGTACAGAGAGAGAAAATTTTATCCCTGCTCCAGACGGATGCAGGAGTCCGAATGGCATCTGTGCAAGGCCAGGCCGAACACAAACAATATACAGGGGTCGGCAGACGGTGGGGGTAGAGAGAGAGAGAGAGAGAGAGAGAGAGAGAGAGAGAGAGAGAGAGAGAGAGAGCAGTGGATGCAGTAGGTCAAATAAATAGAAGTGCAAGTGAATGAGTCGCGATGTGGTAGGAGCGATGGTGGGTACCGATGAGGAGGATAATGGTATTAGAGAGGAGATGAGAGCAATGGAAGGAGATGAGAGCAATGGAAGGAGATGAGAGCAATGGAAGGAGATGAGAGCAATGGAAGGAGATGAGAGCAATGGAAGGAGATAGGTTTGATGCTGGGAGTGGGGAAGAAGCAACGAAACAATAGATTACGTAGGCTGTGGGCACGTTTGTGGGATGGGTTGAGGAAGATGTGGGTGTGGGAGGTAAAGTGGTCAGATACGAGTTGGTGGATGATCAGGTGATCTAACAGCTAACGTTTCCTTATATATATATGGTTAACGCCTCGTGTTCTGCAGAGTTGATCCCACGAGGGTGTGTATATTTAGTTCAATTGTTTTCGCTTTTGTATTTGAGTGATGAACGTTAATATTTATACATTAGAAGATTTATGTGTAATATATACACCTTATGTTGTTTTCAATTTAGTCAGCATTATTGTGCTATTTATATATATATATATATATATGTTAATAAAATAAGACATATGCCTATATAAACATATATGTACGTACCTACCTCTACATGTACATATACACGCATATATTGTACAGGACACCAAAAAGACGTCGAACACTAGAGAGAGACGAAACACATAGACACAAACCAAGGAACAAGACAAGCAAAAAAAAGAGAGATACAGGACAATAAGCCAACGAAAAATCCCCTTCTCAGTCGCTAAGGTTTCATCCTACTAAACGTTTCGAGATATTATATATATATATGATATATATATTATATATATATATATATATAATATATATATATATATATGCATACATACATGCATTATATAAATATAATACACATGCATACGTATACACATACATACATACATACATACACATGCATACACACACATTACTCATATATACATTATTTATATATTATAGTCTCATAACAGCCAATTTATTTTACCGAACGGTTTCATGCTGAAAATCTTCCAGAAGTGCAGAGGTATATTAGCAATCATCGGACATGGCTGAACAGAAATGTATAACCTGTGATCTTTGCTACTGGAGGCTGAGAAAACGCCGATGAAGTTTCCA
>NW_021833891.1:20000-32500 GCF_006345805.1 Octopus sinensis | reverse complement strand
GAGCTTAAGTACAAATAATAATAATAATAATAATAATAATAATAATAATAATAATAATAATAATAATAATAAATGATAAATGCCCTGATGCAGTACCAGACAGTGGCTCTCATGGCTTCTGATCTTAACTGATTGGAAGTGTTATCATGTACATTGTTTTGTCTTGGTATAAAAGATGGGCTACAGCAAATATTCTGCCCAATACCACAGATTTGCTTGTCAGTTGTTTGACCTTAACCAGTTGTCCTTTAGTGGCTGAGTATATGTGTTGAAAGGAATTCATGGAGCTGTGTGTTGAACAGAACGCACATGTTTCCAAAGGGGAATTATCCAAACTCCAAAGAATCCTTCTCAACTCATGGCTATGTGACAGGTTGTGTTAGAGATCACAAGTCCGATGATTGTTAATCTAGCACTCTATTTCTGGGAACGATTGCCTGATTTTTTTGGACTTGCAACAAACTTAATTAGACAATTATAACCTTTCAATGTATTTGTGGGTCATTGAATAGTTTACGGCATTTATATAATCTTCTGTGTCATGAAGGCGCATGGCTCAGTGGTTAAAGCGTCGGGCTCGCAATCATGCAGTAGCGAGTTCGATTCCTTGTTGCTCCAGTTCACTTAGCTGTAGAAATGAGTTGCGATGTCACTGGTGCCAAGCTGTAGCAGCCTTTGCTTTTCCCTCGGATAACATCAGTGGAATGGAAAGAGGAAAGGCTGGTAAGCATGGGTAACTGCGGGTCTTCCATAAACAGCCTTGCCTGGATTTGTGCCGCGGAGGGGAACTTTCTAGGTGCAATCCCATGGTCATTCATGACCGAAGGGGGTCCTTATACATAAGCGTGGAGGCGCAATGGCCCAGTGGTTAGGGCAGCGGACTCGCGGTCGTAGGATCGCGGTTTCGATTCCCAGACGGGCGTTTGTGAGTGGTTATTGAGCGAAAACACCTAAAAACTCACGAGGCTCCGGCAAGGGATGGTGGTGATCCCTGCTGTACTCTTTCACCACAACTTTCTCTCACTCTTACTCCTGTTCTGTGTACCTGTATTTCAAAAGGGCCGACCTTGTCACTCTCTGTGTCACGCTGAATATCCCCGAAACTACGTTAAGGATACACGTGTCTGTGGAGTGCTCAGCCACTTACACGTTAATTTCACGAGCAGGCTGTTCCGTTGATTCGGATCAACCGGAACCCCCGTCATCGTAACCGACGGAGTGCTTCCAAATATACATAAGCGTTGCCGGCGATGGGAACGTTTGGGGGTACACGGGATGCTTTCGTAAGATTTGGTATAATATATACGTGGGGCGAGTCATATACGAATGTAAAAAAAAAGAAAGAAGGCGTAGATATGGTTGCGTGAGAAGAAGCTTGCTTCGCAATATCATGGTTCGGGGTCCAGTGCCGCTGCGTCACATCTTGGGTAAATGTTTTCTACAGTACCCTTGGGCCGACCAACGTCTTGCGATTGAATTTGGTAGATGAAAACTGAAAGAAGCCCGTCGTATGTATGTATGTATGTATGTATGTATGTATGTATGTATGTATGTATGTATGTATGTATGTATGTATGCATGTATATATATATAGATAGATAGATAGATATAGATAGATAGATAGACAGACAGACAGACAGACAGACAGATAGATGATAGATAGATAGATAGATAGATAGATAGAAAGAATGATAGATAGATAGTTAATATAGATAGATAGATAGATAGACAGACAGACATACAGACAGACAGACAGACAGACAGATAGATAGATAGATAGATAGATAGATAGATAGATAGATAGATAGATAGATAGATAGATAGATTCATTGATAGATAGATAGATAGATAGATAGATGGATGGCTAGGTAAGATAAGATAGATAGATAGATAGATAGATAGATAGATAGATAGATAGATAGATAGATGTGTGTGTGTGTATTTGTGCCTGTGTTTGTCCCCTACCAACCGATGCTGGTGTGCTTACGCCCCCATAACTTAGAGGTTCGGCAAAATAGACTAATAGAATAAGTACCAGGTTTAAAGCAAAACTATTCAGCAATTCAGCATGACCGCAGTCTAATGACCGAAGCAAGTAAAAAAATGAACGATGAATTATAAAAGCACTTCATAAAGAAGTTACTGATTCTTTGATCTACGGAATACTCTGCCATTATGTACGACAATCAGTCTCAGAGATAGAAGCACGATCCGTTCTTTGTAAGCCGTACTTGCATGTAAATCAAAACAGTAAATATGCGCAGGAGTGGCTGTCTGGTAAGTAGCTTGCTAACCAACCACATGGTTCCGGGTTCAGTCCCACTGCGTGGCATCTTGGGCAAGTGTCTTCTGCTATAGCCCCGGGCCGACCAATGCCTTGTGAGTGGATTTGGTAGACGGAAACTGAAAGAAGCCTGTCGTATATATGTATATATATATATATATGTGTGTGGTGGTGTGTGTTTTGTCCCCCTAGCATTGCTTGACAACCGATGCCAGTGTGTTTACGTCCCCGTCACTTAGCGGTTCGGCAAAAGAGACCGATAGAATAAGTACTGGGCTTACAAAGAATAAGTCCCGGGGTCGATTTGCTCGACTAAAGGCGGTGCTCCAGCTTGGCCGCAGTCAAATGACTGAAACAAGTAAAAGAGTAAAAGAGTAAAGAGAGTAAATAGTAGTTTGTTGTTTAGAATCAGGTGAGGGTTGAAGGAGATTTGGCTGTTGTTTTCAGCAGGTGGAACAGCCACAAAAGAGTTTCACTCGTCGGTATGTGCTGACTCGTTGAGTTTTGTTTCTGTTTTCTTTAAGAAGATGGGAACAAGAGGCGGGGAGTTGTTTGTGTTTGGCTCCCCAGGGGAGCAATTCCTACGTTATCCTATAGCCTTAGTGGCAATCCAGCAGCCTTTGAAAAACTTCGGTTCTACGTAATACCACAAAACATAATTGAATCGAATTACTATTCTTTACGTCTGCTGTATACGTGTGTGTACCAGCGTGTGTGAGTGTGGTTATGGTTTGTTATTACTTATTGTCTTGTGTGTATACATACCCACCTTGTCTCCTCATATTCTCTCGGTATCACGTGTATACCAAAACTAGCATCGTCGGGTGAGGTTCCTGGAAACCTCGTTTGCTGTTGCTAAGTCAACAAACATTGACAGGTGAACATTTCTGCCAAGCTGTCTTGGCCGTCTCAACCCATGGGAAACTTTTCTCATCGTATTAGATACACACACGCACACGCAAACACACCCACGCACACGCTTTGTGTATATATAACTATTTACCTTACTTCTTTGGAGATTTCTATTCTATATACACCAAAACAGTGGAGGCGCAATGGCCCAGTGGTTAGGGCATCTATCTATCTATCTAACAGTAAACCGTTCGGTTTACTAGTCTGCCTGCTGCCTTGTCTGCCTCATCACACATATAGTTCATATTTAAACGTTTCCTGAATTAATTATGTTAACATTAGCTTACCTGTCATATATATATATTTAATAGACAGGTAAGCTAATATATATATATATATATATATATATATATACTGATAATACTGATAGGGCACAGATAGTGTGTCTATAGCCAGCTGGAGGAGGTATCTTCCTGGGGCTACAAACTACAGTAGCATCACCCTTAGGGGTTAGCCAGATTCAAAATGGCAAATATGCGTCACGATATATATATATATATATATATATATATATATCATATATATATATATATATATATATGTATATATTTGTATGTGAGTGAGCACGCGTGTGTAAGTATATGTATATATCTATATATCTATATACATACATATACGAAGTCTGTCTGAAAAGTAACGGGACTGGACGTGCTGTGCGAACAATGGGCGAAAGAGAGCGAAGTGGATTGTGTTATCGTCTAACATGATACCTTGGGAGTATGTAACTATGGTGTTAGTGTGGAGGCGCAATGGCCCAGTGGTTAGGGCAACGGACTCGCGGTCATAGGATCGCGGTTTCGATTCCCAGACCGGGCGTTGTGAGTGTTTATTGAGCGAAAACACCTAAAGAGCTCCACGAGGCTCCGGCAGGGGGTGGTAGTGATCCCTGCTGTACTCTTTCACCACAACTTTCTCTCACTCTTACTTCCTGTTTCTGTTGTACCTGTATTTCAAAGGGCCGGCCTTGTCACTCTCTGTGTCACGCTGAATATCCCCAAGAACTACGTTAAGGGTGCACGTGTCTGTGGAGTGCTCAGCCACTTACACGTTAATTTCACGAGCAGGCTGTTCCGTTGATTCGGATCAACCGGAACCCTCATCGTCGTAACCGACGGAGTGCTTCCATATAACGAATTACCTTACTTCTTTGGAGATTTCTATTCTATACTCTTACTGTTTTACTCTTTTACTTGTTTCAGTCATTTGACTGCTGCCATGCTGGAGCACCGCCTTTAGTCGAGCAAATCGACCCCGGGACTTATTCTTTCGTAAGCCCAGTACTTATTCTATCGGTCTCTTTTGCCGAACCGCTAAGTAACGGGGACGTAAACACACCAGCATCGGTTGTCAAGCAATGCTAGGGGGACAAACACAGACACACAAACACACACACACACACACATACATATATATATATATATATATATACATATATACACATATATACGACAGGCTTCTTTCAGTTTCCGTCTACCAAATCCACTCACAAGGCATTGGTCGGCCCGGGGCTATAGCAGAAGACACTTGCCCAAGATGCCACGCAGTGGGACTGAACCCGGAACCATGTGGTTGGTTAGCAAGCTACTTACCACACAGCCACTCCTACGCCTATATACACCAAAACAAGATTATACTGTCATGTATGTTACATATTTACTTATCAATACTCCACG
The DNA here is from genome assembly GCF_006345805.1 of Octopus sinensis. Taxonomy (NCBI): domain Eukaryota; kingdom Metazoa; phylum Mollusca; class Cephalopoda; order Octopoda; family Octopodidae; genus Octopus; species Octopus sinensis. The sequence continues at coordinate 27,631 of NW_021833891.1, read as the reverse complement.
TAATTTCTGTCTCTCACTCTACTCTATTATCTCTCTCTCTCTTTCTCTCTCTTATCTATCTATCTATCTGTCTATTTATCTGTCTGTCTGTCTGTCTATCTATCAATCTATCTATCTATCTATCTATCTATCTATCTATCTATCTATCTATCTATCTATCTATCTATCTATCTATCTATCTATCCATCTAGCCATTCACCATGATAGATCGGTAGCCACTACACACATTTTTACTCTCCTTGTTTCTTTCTGTGTTCCTTTCTGTGGAAGAGCGTAGGCTCGAAACGTTAAAGAATTTTTCAATTCCCGAGCGTTATACTAATACATCTGTTTGTTTTCTACACCACCTGTCTTCGTCTTTTGTTTGTTTTTTCGTTAAGTCTCCCTATCTATCTGTCTATCTATCTATCTATCTATCTATCTATCTATCTATCTATCTATCTATCTATCTACCTAACAGTAAACCGTTCGGTTTACTAGTCTGCCTGCTGCCTTGTCTGCCTCATCACACATATAGTTCATTTTTAAACGTTTCCTGAATTAATTATGTTAACATTAGCTTACCTGTCATATATAATATATATTTAATAGACAGGTAAGCTAATATATATATATATATATATATATTATAATATATATATATATATATAATTATATATATATATATTATATATATATTATTTGTATGTGAGTGAGCACGCGTGTGTAAGTATGTGTATATATTTATATATCTATATATAAGTAGTTAAATGAATTATCTTAGTATGGATAATTCGGTTAACCGATACCTGGGTAGCAAATTCACGCCAGAAAAACACGGTTGAAGCTACACGCCAAGGGCAGAGATCACGTGCTTTCGTGTGGAAATTTGTGTGTTTTTTTAATACAAATAAATGAAAGAATGGAGTTGAACGACGATTTAACAAAATTCCTTTATTCTCGACATATATTTCGAAGACTGCATATTCCTAATTTCGAAGGAATAAGGGGTGCATTATGCCGCCTTCTCATCAGGAAAAACAAGGAACTTATGTCAGCATCAAGATGAACAAAAACTCTTAGATGATTGCCCACACGGAGCCCTATCGCTATGGGCTCCGTGTGGGCAGTCATCTATAAGTTTTGTTCATCTTGATGCTGACATAAGTTCCTTACTTTTCCTGAGGAGAAGGCGGCATAATGCACCACTTATTCCTTCGAAATTAGGAATATGCAGTCTTCGAAACATATGTCGAGAATAAAGGAATTTTGTTAAATCGTCGTTCAACTCCATTCTTTCATTTATATATATATATATATATCTGTATACATACATATACGAAGTCTGTCTGAAAAGTAACGGGACTGGATGTGCTGTGCGAACTATGGGCGAAAGCGAGCGAAGTGGATTGTGTTATCGTCTAACATGATACCTTGGGAGTATGTAACTATGGTGTTAGCCTTCTGTAACCATTGCATTTTCTTTCCTCCGTTTTTTTTTTTTTTTGGTCGTTCAGCTATGAACACCGAGAAACTAACGATGAACACCAAGCAGCGAATAAACCTGAAAATTTTGGTCCGGTTGGGGAATGTATACATAATATATGTAATGTATATATATAAGTAAGTGGTATAAGATGTGGATTCAGAGAATCGTGTGGCCATCACAGAAAGTTCCTCTTGCAAACTCGGATAATAGTTCACATAGTAATCTGTGGAAGCACTCCGTCGGTTACGACGACGAGGGTTCCGAGGAGTGGCCCAAAACTAATGCCCTTTACGGCCCGCAAGATTCCTCCGAGGGTTCTCCCCTCGAGTGTCCGAGGCGGCCTGTACGTTGACTGTTTAAAGGTCCATTAATCTGCTGTTGTATCCCTCTGATAGAACGTGTTCTGGTGATGACATATCGATATCATATCCAATTTTGAATTTAATATTGCCCAATTTTGGCACGAACATGAACCTTCTCTTTATGCATGGCATACTTCACTCATCAATACAATTTCTTTTCAGACGCTTCACATGACTCGATCGATATGTTCTGTGCTTCTTTTCTCTCGTTCCTGAAGGTGGACTTACGGTCAGGTGACGGTTTTTAAATTTGCCTTCACTCATACCGATGTACAACTTTTTCTGTCTCTGTACAGTCAGTTACGGGTGAGAGTTTAGCTCCAGTAAATACTTACGTAACTGCTTTATTTTGATATTTACTGTTGTGATGGAATAACTCTATGCACCTTCTGTTACATTCAATTTCTTGCAAGCTGAGGTATTTTTTCCAAGATTATATGTCACTACATATGTTATTGTTGTTTAGCCCGTGATAAATCTTGATTCAGAAAACATATGATCAAACGCATTTCAGTAGTGCCCAACCAATCATTTTAGAAGTATCCGGAGTTACATTAAACAAAATGTCTCACCTTATTTTAGATACCAAGGCACGGTCTTGAGTAACGTTTCAACTATTTGTAGAAGATTGAGCGATTATGTATGGATAACTTCGTTGGTTTCGTTACCACCAATGCTTTTAATACAGCTGTAGTTGACCTTGATAATATTTCTTTTAAATAATGTGTAGTACTTATGAGTAACTGGGGAAAAATTATCAATCAGTTCTAAGATGTTTCTGATGTTTAAGATCAACCTTATCACATTTCCTTTTCTACGTGTGTGGGGAAAGTTATCTTTACATCTGCTTTTTTCTAATGCGTTATTATGATAATTGGTAGCTTTGTTAAAGGTTATCGTATCTAACGAAATGATAGTATGTCTTTTACTTACGTTACTAGATTTCTAAATGTAGCGGTTTCAGTTTTTGGCACAAGGCCAGCAATTTCGGGGAAGGGAATGAGACGATTAAATCGACCCCAGTGCTCAACAGGTACGTATTTTATCGACCCCGAAAGGACGAAAGGCAAAGTCGATCCCGGCGGAAGTTGAAACTAGACGGACGAAATGCTGTTAAGCATTTTGACTTCTGTGCTAACGATTCTGCCAGCTTGCCGCCTTGATTATTGATCTCAAATTTTGGCACAAGGCCAGCAATGCCGGACTCAACTGCTACTTATTTTGTCAACCCCGAGGAAAGGCAAAGTCTACCTCGACGGAATTTGAACTCAGAACGTGAAGACGCACGAAATACCGCTAAGCATTTTGCCCGGCGTGTTAACGTTTCTGCCAACCTGCCCCGCCTTAAACATTTCTAAATATAATGGAAGGTTTTTGGAATCCTTGTGGTAATAAATAGATAATTCATTCAGTTTTCTGTGAGGTTGATGCCTGCCTCTAAGTCTCTAAGTCGTGTGTCACGTATAAAATAGTTGACTGTTCTTATATTAAAAGATACGGTCTGTGTATGTGAGTACCTTGAAAATACCCCACGGAGTGACGACCGCACCCTGCACAGTTGCCTTTGCGCGAGGTTTAGCACCCTTTTAGCCACCGTGCCAAGGATATGGCGAAGTCATGGGACTGCAGCATGGTGCATTGTGAAAAGGTAACAGAAGGGTCCAATTGAGCATCTTACATTGATGCTGAATGGAGGAACCCTAGAAGATATCTATCTATCTATCTATCTATCTATCTATCTATCTATCTATCTATCTATCTATCATCTATCTATCTATCTATCTATCTATATATATATATATATATATATATATATATTATATCCATATATCTATCTATCTATCTATCTATCTATCTATCTATCTATCTATCTATCTATCTATCTATCTGTCTATCTATCTATCTATCAATCAATCAATCAATCAATCTATCTATCTATCTATCTATCTATCTATCTATCTATCTATCTATCTATCTATCTATCTATCTATCTATCTATCTATCTATATATATATATCTGTCTGTCTATCTAACAGTAAACCGTTCGGTTTACTAGTCTGCCTGCTGCCTTGTCTGCCTCATCACACATATAGTTCATTACTATATGTTAGGATTACCAAGCTCTACAGTTTTATATCTGAGAGATGAGGAAGTATGTACATTATTTACAGTTGACGGATATTTGTCTTCATCTTGTTTGTTGTTAACACAACGTTTCGGCTGATATACTCTCCAGCCTTCATCAGGTGTCTTGGGGAAATTTCGAACCTGGGTTCTCATTCCTAAGATGTTATTATTATTATTATTATTATTATTATTATTATTCAGGTCACTGCCTGGAATCGAACTCAGAATCTTGGGGTTGGTAGTCCGCTCTCTTAACCCCAATATTCCGAGTTCGATTCCAAGCAGTGACCTGAACAACAACAACAACAACAACAACAACAACAACGACAACAACAACGACAACAACAATAATGATAATAATAATAATAATAATGACAATAAAATCGAAAAAACCTTAGGAATGAGAACCCAGGTTCGAAATTTCCCCCAAGACATCTGAAGAAGGTTGGAGGGTATATCAGCCGAAACGTTGTTAACAATAAATAAGATGAGGACAAATATCTATCAAATGTAAATAATGTAAATAATGTACACCAAGCTCTATTAAGAGAGTAATTGCAATGTACTTATAGGGATGGCATCTGTGGTTGTGTAATAAGCTAATGAAAGAGTTTCTATGGAAGATACTATAATAATGGAACTGGGTGACGACAGAGAGCGATGGGAATCCGCGAAAACAGCGCGAAAAAAAGACACAATAATATTGAAACTGAATTCGTATATGTACTTAGCAAGTCTTTCCTAATCTTATTTAATTTATCGGTAATTGGGTTTATTAGTGTGTTGGGTGTATTGGTGGGTATATATGCATGAATATGCACGGCTGGATGGCAGAATCAGGGGACCATCAGACAAAATATCTAATCGTTTTTAATTCCATGTATTTGCATTCGCAGTAAAAGAAAGAAAAGAAAAACTTTACGGTTCCACCTTCCAACGTCGACGAAATACGTATCAGACAACGTAAGAATTGTTGCAGTAAATCTTGAAGGCCGCTGTCCAATGAGTGAAACTAGCAACAGAACAAAAGCAACACAAACCCACTGAAAGAACTTTGGAGGAAGGGGGTGGTTTTCAAGCTGATCTGTGAAAACCATTTGGTATTTTCGTACATAATTTCAGCCACTTAAAACGCTTAAAGCGATTTCTATTATCACATTAATATGATTCATTTTTAATAATTCCATTAAAATGCTCACCTACTACTGCTGCTGCTACTACTACTACTACTACTATACTACTACTACTACTACTACCACCACCACCACCACCACTACCACTACCACTACTACTACCACCACTACCACTGCCACTACTACTACTACTACTACTACTACTACCACTACTACTACTAAATGTAGTGTAGTTTATAATTACGAAAAGGTGGTAGTTTTAACGATAGTAATGGAGGTGGTGATGGTGGTATTGATGACGAGGATGAGGATGATGAAGATGAAGAGGAGGAGGAGGAGAAAGAGGAGGAAGGAGAGTGTAATGGAGTTACCATTAACACTTAAAAGCCATTATTTCTGTCAAAGTATAAAAATTTCGTTGTCATTTGACCCTAACATCACACCAGATGGTCTTAAATAAATTGAAGAATGGAAGGACACATTGGATAAGGTAGTCCTAGATATACAAGGTGACAGGTGAGTCATGGAGGGAGCGTCTTTAGTCATAGACCTTGGGTTAAACAACAACAAAACGTTGGGTTGAATTTCTGCCATTTTGGGGTTTCCTGGTATCTGAGCTAGGTAGCAATCAGCCACTTTTGCTATCATTCCCAGGGCACCTATGACAACAGGTATTGTTTTTGCCTTCAAATTCCATATTTTGCCAATTTCTATTTCAAGATCTTTATACTTGCACAGTTTTTGGTAGGCCTTGACAGATACGTTTATATCGATTGGGACAGTCATATCAATGAGGAGGCATGATTTTTGTCTGAAGTCTTTCAATATGATGTCTGGCCTATTCGCATCTATCTTTCTAATGGTGAAGTTCCAGAGGAATGAGATGTGATCATTTTCAAGCAATGGAGGTGGGATAAGTCATAGGATAAGTCCAGGTTTTTGCAAATTACCCAGTGAATATATTGTGAAGCTTTATCACGCCTGTCGAGATATTCTGTAGGCGCAAGAAGACTGCACACGGAGACAACATGATCAATGGTTTCATTTTGTTGTTGTTGTTCTTCTTCTTATTATTATTGAGTGAAAGAGCAGCGCATGCCATCGAGCTGACGCTGGGGTACAAATATAGAAGCCCTATATACCCATTATGTCTACCGGTCTGATAAGGGCACACCAAGCACATGCATCACAAACTTATGTGTACGACATGATTACCTCATATCAAGATAAACTGCGCGTGACCTTGCAGGTGGGGCCCAATTAGAATTTTCTTCAGGTCGAGTAGGTCATCCCATCAAAAGGTCCCTGAATAAGGGTTGTTTAACGATGATAAACGAAACATCCATGTTATCAGAGGTGAATTATTCAAACATCAAAGAATTTCTCTCAACACATGGCTATGATGCTCCCCCACTACTCCTGCTCGTGATCGAAGATGCACATGCCGTCAGCCACTAAGGAACCTATTTGGCTGATTAAGGTCAAGCAATTGACAACCAAATCTGTAGCCCATCTTTTTTTACACCAAGACAAAATATTTATTATTGTTATTATAACGTTCTGAGTTCAAATTCTACCAAGGTCGATTTTGCTTTTCATCCTTTCGGGCTCGATAAATTAAGTACCAGCGAAACACTGGGGACCATGAAATCGGCTAGTCCCTTCCCCCTGAAATTTCAGACCTTGTGCCTTCAGTAGAAAGGAGAAGGAGGAGGAGGATCATCCTCCTCCTCATCATCATCATCATGATGTAACGAAAATCGTTTTTACAACAATAACTTGTTGTCAGGGATAAGGTTCACATCAACCCTGATCAAGTAAATGCATTAAAACTGTTCCATCCATGCCTTCCAGCCTTTTATTCAGATATGGTGTATTTAGAACGATATTATTTTTGCCCGCTTATTTAGCTTGTTTCTCTAAAAGCACTATATTGGATTTCGGGGAGATTTTTGCTGTTATTTCTAGCATGCCGAGCGATCGTGCTGAGAACTTCCTCGTTGGCTCAATAAGCAATCATTTCCTGCAAGGTCGTCCAACATACTGAACTATTCCTTTATTCCATGACTTGTTTCAGTCTGCAGCCATACTGGGGCATCGCCTTAAAGGGTTTTAGTCAAAGATATCGACCCCAAGGCGGCGAGCTGGCAGAAACGTTAGCACGCCGGGCGAAATGCGTAGCCGTATTTCGTCTGCCGTTACGTTCTGAGTTCAAATTCCGCCGAGGTCGACTTTGCCTTTCATCCTTTCGGGGTCGATAAATTAAGTACCAGTTACGCACTGGGATCGATCTAATCGACTTAATCCGCTTGTCTGTCCTTGTTTGTCCCCTCTATGTTTAGCCCCTTGTGGGTAGTGAAGAAATAGATATCGACCCCAGGACTTATTCTTTGTAAGCCTCGTACTTATTCTATCGGTCTCTTTTTGCCGAACCATTAAGTTACGGGGACATAAACACACGATCATCGGTTGTCAAGCGATGGTAGAGGGACAAACACAGACAGGTGTCTTTCAGTTTCCCTCTACGAAATCCACTCACAT
>NW_021833891.1:0-12500 GCF_006345805.1 Octopus sinensis | reverse complement strand
CCTAACCAGTATTCAGATCTAATGTCGCCGAAACCTTCTTTGTAGTCTTCCCAGTTCCTGTAGAAATCCACAGCGCCATTGGTTCGTTTCTGTATTAATGTCCAGGCTTTACCGTCTTTGAATTCGCATTCTACTTGGAACGGTTTCGCGGCAAAGTTTGGTTTGATGGAATATATCCCATCTTTGTCTCGTCCGTTTAAGAGAATATCATCGCAATCTGAAAAATAAAGAAAGAAAATAGATATTTTGTTTCTCCAAGTCTTTAAATTGTTATTTTGTTTTCAGACTATTTACATTTGGAAATATATATTTATATAAATATTGTTTCAAGAGAATTTCTTAAGAGATGCTCTTGAAATATCCTCGCTGCCTATGAAAGGAAGAATAAGAGTTTTTGTTTAAACTACATATTGTTACAGTATCTTTTATCTTTAAGAGTCGACACCAGTACTTATTTCTTTATTTTATTGTCTCCGGAAGGGGTGAAATAAATACAAAGCTGACTTCAGCGAGATTTGAACTCAGATTGCAAAGATTCGGATAACAGTACTGCGAGGGATTTATTTATTACCAGTGCATAACAATAACAGCTATAAAAATAATAATAATGATTAAAATAATAATAATGATAATAATAATAATCCTTTCTACTGTAGGCACAAGGCCTGAAATTTTGGGGGAGTGGATAAGTCAATCGCTTCGACCCCAGTGCTCGACTGTACTTAATTTATCGACCTCGAAAAGATGAAAGGCAAATTCAATCTCGGCGGAATTTGAACTCAGAACGTAAAGACAGGCGTAATGCCGCTAAGTATTTCGTCCGGCGTGCTAACGATTCTGCCAGCTCACCGCCTTAGATAATAATAATAATAATGATAATAGTTTCAAATTTTGCCACAGGTGCAGCAGTTTTGGGGAAAAGGATGAGTCAATTGCATCGACCCCAGTGTTCAACTGGTACTAAATTTATCGACCCCGAAAGGATGAAGGATAAAGTCGACATCAGCGGAATTTGAACTCAGAACGTAGCGACGGGCGAAATACTGTTAAGCATTTCGTCCGGCATGCTAACGATTCTGCCAGCTCGCCGCCTTAGATAATAATAATAATAATAATAATAATAATAATAATAATAATAATAATAATAATAATAATGATGATGATGATGATAATAATAATAATGATAATAATAATAATAATAACCTAGTAACATGACATAGAATGTAGCTATGAATCTCCAATGGGAAAGATGCAAACATTTTCACATGGAAACCCGAAAATGAATTACATAAATGTGCACTAAGTGAACTGTGTAACGATTACGTGGTTATGATACTGTGGGATATGTCTGTCTAGACTGGTAAAGTGAAGGGCTAATCTTAAAGAGAGAGAGAGAGAGAGAGAGAGAGAGAGAGAGAGAGAGAGAGAGATAGAGTGGGGAGAGAGAGAGAGAGAGTAGAGAGAGAAGTGAGAAATAAAGGAAAGCCGTATTTCATTGTGATAGACATCACGATTCCATCTGACCAAAATATCGTCCGGAAGGAAGTTTGAAAAACTATCGAAGAGCAGAAATCTCGAAATGGCAATAGGTAAGACGAGTATGAGAATTTACCAAAATTGGGGAAAAAAAGGAGAAAAAAGAAAAAAAGAGCGGTACCAATAGTAATTGGAGCTCTGGGGACGATAAAAAGTAACATAAAACAAAAGTAGTAACATCAAAGTACAACTCACAGCTTTACTCACGAATTAAGAGCATAGCCCTTAACCGGTACAGCACACACTATGTGGGTACTGCACGCACCATTTGGGTACCGCACGCACTGTCTGAGTATAGCACACATCTGGGTACAGCGCACACATCTGATTACAGATATACCAACCACATGGTTCCGGGTTCAGTCCCACCGCGTGGTACCTTGGGCAAGTATCTTCGGGTCGACCAAAGCTTTGTGAGTGGATTTGGTAGACAGAAACTGAAAGAAGCCCGTTGAATATATATATACTAGCAGTATCGCCCGGCGTTGCTCGGGTTTGTTTCGACCCGCTGGAATTGTAATTTTGAAAAGTAAAAATTTTGTGAACATTTTTCTGGTCGAAATATACCGAAAAGTGGCGACACAGCAGTGAAAAAATCGTAAAAAATATGGATTTTCATAGAAAAAAGCAGCTTTTTGATGTAAATAATTTTTGGTGTTAACATGGTCCGATTTGAATTTTATGTTCTACGGAAGGAAGAACAACCCTTCTTCTATCATACTCTCAATTTTGGTCAACTTGCGCCGCAGGGTCTCGGAGGAGATAGTGTTAGTTGAAGGTTACCAAACGTGGCGCACACAGACAACTTCAGCTTTATATAAAGATAACACACACACATTAATACACATACATAGACACACACACATGTATGTATGGATGTATATATGTACATCTGTCCACTTCTTGCAATATTTTTATCCTTCACTTCCTACACACACACACACACCTTATTAGCTTACAATTTCTTTCTGTCAACAATTGACAACAGAAGTACGCTCGCCAATTTATACTACCAAAATTTAACGACAGAAAGTAAATTAAAAACCAATTTACCTTTTCTGTATTGTTATGGCAATCCGACCGTCGGTATGTTTTTGCAAATGTGTTCGAATGAGAAGTGAGTTGTGTTTGGCGCCTTTTTTACTAATAACAAACACACACGTGTGTGTGTGTTTGAGTGTTTGTATGTAGTTGTTTGAAACGTTTGTGTTTGTCACTGTCATATATGTATGTGTATGCGTGTGTGTGAGGAATGGCAAACCAGATAGATAGCGCGCGAAGTTCTTTTGAAGTTCGCGCTCCGCTTGTGTGTGTGTGTGTGTGCGTGCTTTAGGTACACAGCACAACATTACTCTCTCTGTCTCTTTACACACACTAACAAAAGCACTTCACTTACACACCACACTTTCTGTGTCGCACACCCCATCAAACACACACACACACTCACGCACGCACACATGTACATCAATGCTTTCGGAGTGAAATGTTAAAATATTGAGTTTTCTCGAATTTTGTCTTAATTGGGGCTGAAATTGAAAGAAATTTTGTATGGTATGACCGAATGGAAGTACTTGTAAAAATCATAGGTAAACTGTAATTGAAGAAATTGTGTGAGGAGTAAATCGTTATGTATTTATTTGTTTCTGTTTGCTGTTTTTTTTTGAGTAGTGGTTTAAGGTACACTTCTCTCGTTTTATAGAAATACTTTCACTTTAATCGTTGCACACTTGCAAAGAGAAAGGCGGAGAAATTAGGGTGATAGCGTGAGTGAAGCAGATCGCTCCGTTTTTGTGTGTGTGTGTGTGTGTGCGTGTGCTGTAGCCCACACTAAAAAAAGGACTTGACTTACACACCACAATGTGAGTTTTCTGTAAATTTTGCTTAATTGGGGTTGAAATTTTAAAAACCGGACCTGGCACGACCCGATGCATTCTACTCTTAAAAATGCTAGGTAAATTGTAATTGAAGAAATCCTATATTGTAGATTTCTATAAGAGACAAAGGGAGGCAGATAAAATCTGCCTTTTATAATAAGACTAGCAGTATCGCCCGGCGTTGCTCGGGTTGTAAGGGAAATAAATATATAAGCATTTTTAGAGAGTTATAGCCAAAAGATAGCAAAAAAATGCATTAAAAATTGAAAAAAAATTAAGGTAATTTTTTTTTAAATCGTTGACACATCGTAGATATTTTAGAGAGTTACTTCCCTTATATAAAAGCGAAAAAAAAATGCATTAAAATGGAAAAATATGATGGTAAATTTTTTTTTAATTGTAGACTTATCGTAGACGCACGCTAATACCCAGAAGGGCTCGATATGAATCACGACTATAAGATACCCGCTTTTGGTTAAACTGCACCGCAAAATGTGGGAGTAGTTAGGAATCTAAATCGTAGGAGACAGACACACAACTTCACTCTTAATAAAGATGCTTTTTTTTTCAGTCATAGAGTTAGATTTATGAAGGTCTTCAGTAGAAAATCCTTCGAATTCTGACTCGCTGCTTGATATAATGAAATTCGTATCCATTTTTTGTCAGAATTACAAATTTTGAAAACACAATAGGAACAAATTTCGGAAAAAAATCTCCCATAATTCACGGAATTAAAATTACACTTCGATTTTTGTACAAAACTGTAGTTGAAGTGTTTACGAAGTATAATACGTGTTTTCACGAATGTACTAAAGAGATTTGCTCTGATATTCTCATTTAAATATGAATAGGTAAATTCGGGCGGCTTGGTAACTATATATAAGTGTCGTCTGTTTATACATAAACACTGTTTCATACTGCAATTATATATACATATATCTATATATAATATTATATAATAAAATATATACAGAGTAAAATAAAAACCAATTTACCTTTTCTGTCCGTCCGTGTGTCTTTGCAAATGTGTTGGAATGATAAGTGAGTTGAGTTTTGGCGCCTTTTTTACTAATAACAAACACACACGTGTTTGTATGTAGTTGTATGTGTATGTAGTTGTATGTAGTTGTATATGTATGTGTATGCGTGTGTGTGAGGAATGACACACACACACACTCACGCACGCACACATGTACATCAATGCTTTCGGAGTGATATGTTAAAATATTGAGTTTTCTCGAATTTTGTCTTAATTGGTGGTAAAATTGAAAGAAATTTTTTATGGCATCACCCACTGAAGTACTCTGAAAAATCTTAGGTAAATTCTAATTGATTAAATGTGTGGAGGAGTAAATGGTTATGTATTTATTTGTTTCTGTTTGCTGTGTTTTTTTATTTTTTGAGTAGTGGTTTAAATACTTCAGTTTAGTCTTCCTCAAATCACTCTGTCGCTATTTACTTTCATTTTATTCGTTGCCCACTGTGTGTGTGCGTTTGCGTGTGGTGTAAACCAGACTAAGAAAAGCATTTGACACACACACCAGAATGTGAGTTTTCTGTAATTTTGCTTAATTGGAGTTTAAATTTTAAAAACTGGACCTGGCATGACGCGATGCATTGTACTCTTAAAAATGCTAGGTAAATTGTAATTGAAGAAATCCTATATTGTAGATTTGTATAACTCCCAAAGGGAGGCAGATAAAATCTGCCTTTTATAATAAGATATATATATATATATATATAATATATATATATATGTGTGTGTGTGTGGTGTGTGTGTGTGTGTGTGTGTGTGTGTGTGTGTGTGATATCAGTGTGATGGTGGTGGTTGGTGAATGGTGTGTGGTGAATTGGTGATTGACGGTATTAGTAGTAGTAGTAGTAGTAGAGGTAGCGTGGGTAAATGAGGAGGGGAAATTGGTGGTTGATTCTAGCAGTAGCGGTGGTGATGGTGGTGGTGGTGGGTGGTGGTGGTGGTGGTGGTGGTGGTGGTGGTGGTGGTGGTGTCGGTGGTTGTGTTGATATTGGAAATGGAGGAGGCAGAAACAAATGCGAATTCCTGCTGGGTCCTATTATCTAAGTTCCTTTTTATCTATTATCTGGGCCCTATTATCTAAGTTCCTAAGGGAATAGTTTAAGGCGAAGAGAGAGACGGGAGAAGGAGGAAGGTGAGAGAGTGAGAGAGAGAGAGGGAGAGTGGGGGAAAGAGGAGAGAATGGGGAAGAAGGAGAAAAAGGAGCGATTGTGTCGGGGTGGATGATAGTGTCTAATGTTGATTCATAGATGGCGTTGTCAGTCTTTTGCAAACTTGGATAAAACTAAATATTTAAGCAAGTGTGAGCATGGGAGGAAAACAAGGCCTCGGATTTTGTTGTATTAGTTTTTATATGAGTAGTGTGTGTGTGTGTGTGTGTGTGTGTGTATGTGAAAGTGTGTGTGTGTGGACATTTGTGTTTATGTGAATATGATGTAGATGTAACTATGCGTGAATGTATGCGTTTTTGTGGCGTGGCCTTGTGGATAAGGAGCTAGCTTTACAGTCATGTAGTTTTGGGTTCAGTCCCACTGCGTGGCACCTTGGGCAGATGCCTTCTACTATAGCCTTCCGTCTACCGAATCCACTCACAAGGCTTTGGTCGGCCCGAGGCTATAGCAGAAGACACTTGCCCAAGGTGCCACGCAGTGGGACTGAACTCGGAACCATGTGGTTGGTAAGCAAGCTACTTACCACACGGCCACTCCTGCGCCTATTACACTTCGTTCTGAAACATAAGCATATTGAGTTCTACACCAGGGTATTAGTCTCACAATGCCTAAGCGAAATATGCGTGCGTGCGTGCGCGCGTATGTGAAAGGCCGACATTTCAAAACAAGCAATATTGGTTGTACTGGTTATGTTGTTTTTGATGGTGGTGGTCGTTGTGGTACACGCGCGCACGCACACATTTTACAAACATCTATGAAGGACAAGTAAGATTTCCTTATATACACATTTCCCTTAAATACACAATTTGACGTTTCTTTAGCAAGATGGCGATCTCCAGTAAAAACAATCAATCAATACTTTTTTATTTGTTATCGTCAGCTAATTCAATAGAGTAGCTATCTGGTCAATATACTCGCAGTTGTTTTGTAGATAAAGCAGACGATAGCTCGAAAACAAAGCTAAACACTGGAATTTGAAAGGGAAAGGGAGTACGCTTGTGTAGGTCTCTATCGTCAAAGTCAGTTGAAAAAATGTTTTAACAAGGCAAAGCAAACAACGAACGAACTATCTCAGTGATTTCTGAGAAGAGAATTCTAACATTCGTGAAGGACGAACTAGATTTACTCTTATATACACATCCTGAAGGTTTTCTGGGGGGTTTTTTTCAGTAAGATGGTGGCCTCCGCTAAACAACTAATCAATACTTTTCTATTTATCCTCAACAGTTAATTGAATGGATGATTTGATCAATTCATTCACGGTTATTAAATGGATAGTACAGACGAAAGTTTCTAACTAAACTTAAACAGAGGATTTCAAAGAAGCTAGTTGGGGGTCTATATCGGCAAAAGGTGTTGAATAGTTCTAACAAGAAAGATAAAATGAAAATACGGATAATTTAAAGCGAACGCTAACGCTTCGTTTCGAAATAATTTCATTACCCTGCGCACGTAAGCGAAAGCAAGGTATTGTAGTCGCTCGTCTGTCTGTTTGTCTGTGTGTTTGCAAAATTACTGGAAAACGGCTAAACGGATTTTCACCAAATTTGGCAGAAAAACTCATTGGATGAGTGGCTCGAATTCATTAAATTTTGGTTTGGTGAATCAAAATGTTTTCTTTGTTTGTTACATATGCATAAACGATAAGCGGGGGAAATAACTCTTGATATAATTTTGTTGAATTATTGAGATTACTAAACTAAATTTTATTTTTCCCTTGCGTGCGCGTAGGATATGCAACGCCCCTCCGATGCCGTCTTTTCTTTTCCATTAAAATATGTTATTAACTAAGAAGTACATCGATTATTTGGATCGTTTACAGTGTACTGTGGGAATGATTGGTTAACTTCTGGAGCTAAAGAGTCGATATATAGGGATGACTAAGGTATCGCTCCTAGAAACTTCCCCTCCGAGGAACAGGTCCGGGCAAGTTTGTTTATGGAAGACCAGCAGTCGCCCATGCATACCGGCCTCCCCTCTCCACGCCACCAGTGTTATCCAAGGGAAAGGCAAAGGCCAATACAGCTTGACACCAGTGACGTCACAACTCATTTCTACAGCTGAGTGAACTGGAGCAACGTGAAATAAAGTGTCTTGCTCAAGAACACCACACGCAGCCCTTCCGAGATTCGAACTCACGACCTCACGATCGTAAGCTCGACGCTCTAACCACTGAGCCATGCACCATCACATTATATATATATATATATATATATATATCATTAATTAATCTATATATATATATATATATATATATATATATATATATATATTCGAATGCATAACGAACATACGCACGCACGCACACATATACACACACGCACACACACAGAGATACAGACACAGACACACACACACACAAACCTGTTAGATAGATAGATAGATAGATAGATAGATAGATAGATAGATCACTTCTCCGTCGTACCAACTAAGTAATAGAATATGTTTCACTGCAGAGGTCTTACCAATCCAGGTTCGAAACCTGTCCTTTGCTTTCAACAGTTGGCTCCAAGGATCAGATAGTTTCCAATTCCATTGTCAACTTTGTCCAAATAATTCAGTTTTTTGATCTGATTACTCTTTACTCTTTTACTTGTTTCAGTCATTTGACTGCGGCCATGCTGGAGCACCACCCTTAATCAAGCAACTCGACCCCGGGACTTATTCTTTTGTAAGCCCAGTACTTATTCTATCGGTCTCTTTGCCGAACCGCTAAGTAACGGGGACATAAACACACCAGCATCGGTTGTCAAGCAATGCTAGGGGGACAAACACAGACTAACAAACACACACACGCATATATATAAATACATATATACGACGGGCTTCTTTCAGTTTCCGTCTACCAAATCCACTCACAAGGCTTTGGTCGGCCCGAGGCTATAGCAGAAGACACTTGCCCAAGATGCCACGCAGTGGGACTGAACCCGGAACCATGTGGTTGGTAAAGAAGCTACTTACCACACAGCCACTCCTGCGCCTAGAATTAGAATAATTTAGATTCCTGATTAGAATAATTTTTCTTTTAAATTTTAGACTGTAAATATTCTCAGAGAGAGTTTTTGTCATCTAATCGCTCGGATAATTTCAGTTTCAACTCACTATATTACCTATGCGAGATCCTGCCGTGATTCTATTCAAGGGGGTCTTGTTTTTGTTCTTTTCTTGTCAAATCTTAATATATCTCAACTTCTTATTTGTTTTCTTTAGATAAACATCCTCATGCTATCAGCTAAACATTAAGATGTCTATAGGCTTGCTACATCTAGAATTACATCCTCATCTAGTGTGTCTTTCTTCTTTAACATGGTAGGATGTGATTTAAAGGAGATTTGGCTGCTATTTCATGCCAGTCAGGTGACCACATAAAAGGCTCCTTCGTCCTCGTTGTCGTCCACTCTCTCTATCGTCTTAACTTCATTTTTAAAGGTGCTGATAGACATTTGGTCAAATTAGCTGCTAAATTCTATTGGGGAGGTGAGTTTTTGCTTGTTTTTTTTTTACAATCTTATTGTTTCTGTTTCAAGCTCTGGTGAATCTATTTTATATCGGTTCCTTTTATAATCGTTGTGGCGCCATTAGTTAACCGTAAAGACGTCTGCTGACGGAAATGTTAGGAAAAAACCCCAAAAAAAACACACAACGAGAACGAGAACAAATAAAGAAATACATAAGAGTCGATAATCTCTAAAGGCTGAAGAGTAGCTCAGACGAAGTTTCATATATATATATATATTATATATATATATATGTATATATGTATGTATATATATATATATATACACATACATACATACATACCATACATACATACATACATACACATACATATATATATATATACATATATATATTTATATAGTATATACATGTATATGTGTATATATATATATATATATATTATATATATATATATATATTATAATATATATATATATAGGTATGTATATATATACACTTATATACTTATACACACACACATATATATATTTACAATATCAGTTACCTCAAAGAAAAGGAAGTTATGTCAGCCAAAATAAGATCTTCCGTAGGCAAATTTGATGCAAACTAGATACAGAGTCAACACTTAAATATGCTTAGTTCAAGTGGAAGATCGTTTTCAAAAATTTCTGGACAAGTTTAACTTTACAACAATTCCCCTGGAACCTTTGTCAGCTACTTCCAGAGTTAATAATTATGATTTACAGATGAAATTGTTACATTTGTGTTTTAAAAAGCGGTCAAAAAGAATAAAATCGTTCAACTATTCAGCATAAAACAAAACGAATTTATTTGTTGTTTACAAAACATTATATAATATTTTTTTTTAAAACGCCAGTTGCATAATGTTTTGTGCTGTATAAGCAGTTGTCAAGATTCGTCTATCCATCTCTCATACCCTCAGACTTTCAGGCTCAATAAATCGACACCGTTTATTCAATTTCCGTATAATAGAAATTTGGGCAGTCGTACATTTTTGCTTTTACTCGCAGGCAGAGTTCTGTAGTTAAGAAGCTTGCTTAGCAGCCATCTGGTTTAGAGTTCAGTCCCACTGCGAGGCAGCTTAGTAGGCTAATTATTGTCTTCGACTTCTATTTTAGCCACAGACTGACCGATGACTTGTGAGTGAATTTCATTGACGGAAACTCTGTGGAAGCCCGACGGCCAGCTGGCAGAAACGTTAGCACGCCGGGCGAAATGCGTAGCCGTATTTCGTCTGCCGTTACGTTCTGAGTTCAAATTCCGCCAAGGTCGACTTTGCCTTTCATCCTATCGGGGTCGATAAATTAAGTACCAGTTACGCACTGGGGTCGATGTAATCGACTTACTCCCTTTGTCTGTCCTTGTTTGTCCCCTCTATGTTTAGCCCCTTGTGGGCAATAAAGAAATAAGGAAACTGTGTGGAAGCCCGTTGAGTCTATACCGAAAGCACAAGTTTCGCTGGGCCTGACATGTCGCAACACTTACAGACAACAGAAGGATCAGTGCAGTTACCGAGTGGTGTTCAAGAACTAGGAAAAGGCCACTTGGAAGACCTCCACGACGATGGAAACACGATTTGGTCAAGCAGTTTGGGTCAAGATGGAAAACGAATGTCGTAATCAAGACAATTGGAAGAGCATTGTGACATGACCAGAGGTGTAGAATAGCATCTGATATCTGGTCGATGCTGTAATACTGTGGCGGTGAGCTGGCAGAAACGTTAGCACGCCGGGCGAAATGCTTAGCGGTATTTCGTCTGCGTTACGTTGTGAGTTCGAATTCCGCCGAGATCGACTTTGCCTTTCATCCTTTCGGGGTCGATAAATCAAGTACCAGTTACGCACTGGGGTCGATGTAATCGACTTAATATCTATGTCTGACTTTGTTTGTCCCCTCTATGTTTAGCCCCTTGTGAGTAATAAAGAAATAGATACTGTTATACTGTGGCATAAAAGTATATAGTTGCTATTGTGTTAAACTGTCGTATGTCCAAATTTGACCAAATGCGCTTCTTTCAATATTTATTTTTGCTTGCAATAACCGGTTCTTTTTGGTCAAACCATCGTATCTCCAGCTGCTTCAGATGCCAAGATGTCGAAACTTGTCAAAGTGTAGTACAACGGTTTTGCTATGCATTGGTGAAACTACTTTTCAATTTTCTGAAAAAGCAACGTTTCGGACTTACGACACTTTTGCATAATAGCAACGCTATGTTTGTGTGTGTGTGTCTTGGTGTTTCTGTTTGTCCCCACCACCTCTTGACCCGGTGTTTACGTCCCCGTAAACAAACCACCAAGTTGTTCGGCAAAAGAGACCGATAGAATATGGACCAGACTTTTAAAGACAAAATACCGGTATTGATTTGCTCGGTGGAGGCGCAATGGCCTAGTGGTTAGGGCAGCGGACTCGCGGTCATAGGATCGCGGTTTCGATTCCCAGACCGGGCGTTGTGAGTGTTTATTGAGCGAAAACACCTAAAGCTCCACGAGCTCCGGCAGGGATGGTGGTGATCCCTGCTGTACTCTTTCCCCAACTTTCTCTCACTCTTACTTCCTGTTTCTTTTGTACCTGTATTTCAAGGGCCGGCCGTGTCACTCTCTGTGTCACGCTGAATATCCCCGTAACTACATTAAGGGTACACGTTGTCTGTGGAGTGCTCCCCACTTACACGTTAATTTCACGAGCAGGCTGTTCCATTGATTCGGTTCAACCGGAACCCTCGTCGTCGTAACCGACGGAGTGCTTCCACATTGATTTGCTCGACTAAACCATTTCAGGTGATGCTCCTGTATGACCGCAGTCTAATGACTGATAAAAGGTGAACTGCAGCATACCTCTGAAATTTGTATTTTCATTTCTTCGTTTTCCATTTAATTGTAAGGTTACAATTTCATCAAATGCTTGAATTGTAAGCAAACTCTGATTCTACAGGTTGCTTAAAAAGGTCTAGAATAGACTTAAGTTTATTTACAAAAACTTCTGTGGCATCTTGGGCAAGTGTCTTCTACTATAGCCTCGGGCCGACCAATGCCTTGTGAGTGGATTTGGTAGACGGAAACTGAAAGAAGCCCGTCGTATATATGTATATATGTGTATGTGTGTGTTTGTCTCCCTAGCATTGTTTGACAACCGATGCTGGTGTGTTTATGTCCCCGTTACCTAGCGGTTCGGCAAAAGAGACCGATAGAATAAGAACTGGGCTTACAAAAAAGAATAAGTCCCGGGGTCGAGTTGCTCGACTAAAAGGCGGTGCTCCAGCATGGCCGCAGTCAAATGACTGAAACAAGGAAAAAAAGAAAAAAGAATATGTCATCTACGTACAACAGACTTATTTGGCATCAGGTGTTTTATTCTCTCCCCACCCGCTCAATTTTTCATTCTTCTTTCTTTCCTTTTTTCCTC
>NW_021833890.1:42500-52918 GCF_006345805.1 Octopus sinensis | reverse complement strand
TGAAGAAGACGCAAATAAACCGACACCCGTTGACCAGCGGCCGAGCGGCGGAACAAGCAGAAACACACACACACCAACATACATGCACATTTATACACGAGATTCCACACAGTTTTCATCTAAGACAATGGCTCATAAAACACTGGTCGACCGAGGGC
This sequence comes from Octopus sinensis, assembly GCF_006345805.1. Classification (NCBI taxonomy): domain Eukaryota; kingdom Metazoa; phylum Mollusca; class Cephalopoda; order Octopoda; family Octopodidae; genus Octopus; species Octopus sinensis. The sequence continues at coordinate 52,760 of NW_021833890.1, read as the reverse complement.
TATATGGGAAATTTCTTGCACAAGGACAAGTGTGGGAAGCCAATAAAATATTAAGGCCAATTGTTTAAAAAACCTTCATCGTACCCACCTAGTGCCGGGTTCGATACCTTTGTGTGGCAACTTGAATAGATATCGTTTTTTTCTGTTCTTGGGTCACCATATAGTCATAAGCGCACTCATGGCTATGCGGTAAGAAGCTCGCTTCTCAACCACATGGCTCCGAGTTCAATCCCACTTCGTATCATCTTGGGCAAATGTCTTCTGGTATAACTTCATGCCAACAAAAGCCTTGTGAGTGGAGTTCGTAGACAGTCGTATGTGTGTGTGTGTGTGTGTGTGTTCGTATGTGTGTGTGTGTTCGTATGTGTGTTTGTGTTTGTGTCTGTGTTTATCCCCCCACCACCACTACTTAACAACGGTGTTGGTGTGTTTACTTCCCCGTAACCTAGCGGTTCGGCAAAAGATTCCGATAGAATAAGTACCCGGCTTTAAAACAAAAATAAGTAGGTTGATAGAGTCAATCGACTAAAAGTCCTTTAATGCGGTGCCCCAGCATGGGCGCAGTCTAATGGCTTAAACAATAGAAAAACTATTAAAGAAAGTGAGAAAAGTTTGGAAAATGAAAACTGGGGAATCTCATCATGTGGGGGTGTATCTCTAATTCTGTGGAACAACCTTGCCGTACACTATGCTACCCTCGACCACTTACGAGGATCTCAGGGCTCATAGTATCAAGGAATGGCCTATTTCTGGACTTATCGGCTGTCCTTTAGTCTTAGCCGTACTGGCCATCTGTACTCTCTGCAGGGATATTATTTGGTACTCTTTTGCATTATCCGTTAGTCACTCCGGTGTCCTCTTCTTTACTGTTTTCAAATTCTTCCAGAAGATGGTTGTTACTGCCACACTTATAAAAGCTGAGTCTTCTCTTCTGCAACCTTTTCGGATCACTTCCGTGGAGGCGCAATGGCCCAGCGGTTTCGATTCCCAGACCGGGCGTTGTGAGTGTTTATTGAGCGAAAACACCTAAAGCTCCACGAGGCTCCGGCAGGGATGATGGTGATCCCTGCTGTACTCTTTCACCACAACTTTCTCTCACTCTTACTTCCTGTTTCTGTTGTACCTGTATTTCAAAGGGCCGGCCTTGTCACCCTCTGTGTCACGCTGAATATCCCCGAGAACTACGTTAAGGGTACACGTGTCTGTGGAGTGCTCAGCCACTTACACGTTAATTTCACGAACAGGCTGTTCCGTTGATCGGATCAACCGGAACCCTCGTCGTCGTAACCAACGGAGTGCTTCCAAAAAAAAAAAAGGATCACTTCCGTCCCCAATTGGGATCGCAAATCCAGAATATCTTTGTGATATTCAAGTGGAATGCTCTCATTAGGACTAGCACGTTTGTCTGGACACGAATCGCCAGGGTACTGGGTTTCACATCGCCAAAACAAACGCTTACACTTCGACCATGTCGTTCGCCTCGGCGCACTTTGTGTCTACTACCAAAACTTGGAGGCATACGAGAAAAAGAGAATGGAACGATGGGTGAGGGAAACAGCATGCCAACAATACCACATGGTAGCCCCTGATATAAATACATCTATAATGCAGTGTGAGGTGGTTGATCTTCTGTAACGGCTGTCTCCGTTCTGAAGGCGACACTTGCAACGATGTTTCTGCCTTGGTTTTTACCATGGACAACGTCAATGGCGTGAAGATGAAAGGTTTTCATGCATACACAGCATCTAGATTTCCAGGGGCCAGGGACCAGCGGCAAACAGCCACACATTCAAAGAACTTTGTCATATGACAAAGGCGATTAGCATTGTGTGTATGTATATATGTATGTATATCTATTAATCTACACACACACACACACACACACATATATATATATATATATACATATATATACATATGTATATATACATATATATATCTGTATATATATATATATATTTATATATATATGAATGTATATATATGTATACACATATATGTGTGCGTATAGATATACATGTGTATGTATATTGGATAGAGAGAGAGAGGGGGGACCTTTCAATAAAAGTAATTAAAATCGAAATGAACCTATCAATCACCTCAATCATTCGACCATTTCAGTCAATACAAAATGACTGATGGTTTATAAAAAGTGGAACGAACCTCAAAAGGTCCGTGGTTGCGATTATTACTCAACCGACAGAAAGGTCCAGAAAGAAAACACATTTATCAAATTAATTGTTTACTGACGGACAGTCGGATCTGTAGCAATTGATAGCTATCTTTATTTAAGAAAGCAAACGTTCTAGATCCCCATGTATTGGGTTCAATACCAGCTGGTGTCAGGTTAGATTCTCGTCCCTCGGAGCCAAGGCAGCACTCTTTTAGAGGCGCCCTATTTTTTTGTTCTTCTCGCATCAACACGTTGCCAACCAATGAGTGAGAGAGTATGTATGTTGTTGTTGTTGTTGGTGTGGTGGTGGTGGTCGTCGTCGTCGTCGTGCTGATGCTAAAGTTGTGGTTTAGCCCCCGATGAGCTCTGAATGGGAAGAGCTGTGATCAAAGGCATTCCAGCAATGACCGTTCCATCTTTTTTCATGCACGCTGTTATGTTGTTGTTATTGTCGATCAGTTTTGATTGAGAATATCCAGGATCAAAGGCGTTCCAACCATGACCATCCCGTCTTTTTCCATCTACAGTGTTTGTTACTGTTGTTATGTTGCAATTCCGGTGACCTATGGTCAAGTGTGTTCTAACCATGACTATCCTCCCTTTGGAACATCATCCAATGTGTAGTTTTCTATCACAGTAAGGAATGGTGTGAGGATTATTTCGCTGTTATTTCTAGCAGATCAGGTTACCATTTAGTGGATCGCTTATCGGTTCGCGTATACGGTGCCGCATCCGACCTGCTAGAAACAGCAGCAAAGTCTTCCTCCAATAAACCTTTGTATGGCTTTGAGTTGACTGTATTTTAGAGTAAGGATTTAGGTCTTTCATTAGCCCGAGGACTGATAACACCGGAGCTGAACTCGACAGGACACAGATCCGTCTGTCGCAGGGTCATCTTCCCAGCTATTGCTGGAACACATTCATAACTAAGCTGAGAGGAGCAATAGGAAATGAAGTGTTTTATTCAAGAGACACAACACTCCAGGAATCGAAAACACGATCTTACGATCGGGAACGCAGCCCGACAACAAGGCTATGCGCCTGAATTGTGCTCGAATAAAAAATAAAAGGACGGTTTTGGTACTGCTAGATCCTTTTCTATTACAAAAATTGTACACTTAGAACTGATCTGGGGTTTATAGAAGAAAGCAATCATAACACCTAAGTTGTGTTTGAATCTATTTAATCTGTCGTCATTGGAGTCCTTTTCTTCTGTGGCAAAATCAAGACATTTTCCTGCGAACTTATACTTTAGCTACATCAGTTTTACAAGTCTGAGAGTAGGGTGAATAAATTATTAAAGGGAAACAGAAAGGTATTAGGGGTCCACTTAGTCGATTATATAATTCAGCAAAATGGCTATGGGAGAAAATAACCCCCTGTGGCGTTTTGTATTCGACTGTGTGGTTCAGAGGCTCATTTTGTAACCAGGTAATTCTCTTGCAGCTCGAGAAGATCAATACGTAGTCACGTAATTTGACAGAAACTGTGTGGAAGCCCGTCAAATATATATGTATACATACATAATATATATATATATATATATATATATATATATGGTGACCGACCAGGCTATCAGATGTTGCTACACATCGCTGGTCACAATGACGCCACCCCGCTAGCTAAGTGAGCAGGCCAACAGAAGAAAGAGTGAGAGAAAGTTGCGGCGAAAGAGTACAGCAGGGGTCGCCACCATCCCCTGCCGGAGCATCGTGGAGCTTTAGGTGTTTTCACTCAATAAACACACAAAACGCCCGGTCTGAGAATCGAAACCGCGATCCACTGACCGTGAGTCCGCTGCCCTAGCCACTGGGCCATTGCGCCCCCCCACACACACATATATATATATACACACACATTTATTCCCATACAAACACATATATACACATATACATACATATGTGTGTGTATGTATACACACACACACATACATACAAACATATATATATATTTATTTATGGCCTACAGGGGCTAAACACAGAGAGGACAAGCAAGGACATACAAAGGGATTCAAGTCGATTACCTCGACCCCAGTGCGTAACTGGTACTTATTTAATCGACCCCGAACGGATGAAAGGCAAAGTCGACCTCGGCGGAATTTGAACTCAGAAAGTAAACAGACGAAATACCGCTAAGCGTTTCGCCTCTGTGTGTGTGTGTGTGTGTGCGTGCGTTTACCACGAGCTGACATTTGTAAAATTAGGGTAAGTTTGTGAATACCAAATATAAATACATACGGTAGGGTATAACGTGGGTGATGCAGGGGAACCGCAGTGATACCTTCTCCGTAATACATTTCTATGGGTGCGTGCCAGCGTGTGTGTGTGTGTGTGAGAGAGAGAGAGAGAGAGAGAGAGAGAGAGAGAGAGAGAGAGAGTGCGTGTGTGTAGTCTAAGGCCTGTCATATGTAATATACACACCTCAGAATTTAGTAATGAATACTCTCTCCCCATCTCTGTTACTCTCTCTTTCTGTCTTTCTCTTTCCCTTTTTCGTTTTCTCTCTCTCTCTCTCTGTATATATTTATGTATCTATTTGCATACTATTTGATAAGAAAAATCATCATCCTCCTCCTCCTCATCATCATCATCATTATTATTATTATTATTATTATTATTATTATTATTATTATTATTATTATTATTATTATTGAGTGGGAGAGCAGTTCATGCCATCAAAGTGACATTGGGGTAAAATATACGAAGCCCAGTATACCCATCATGACTACCCGTCTGATAAGGGTACACCAGGCACATGCATCACAACCATATGTGCGCGACATGGTGATCTCATATCAAGATAAACAGCACATGACCTTGCAGGTGGGGCCCAGTTTGAATTTTCTTCAGGTTGAGTAGCCCATCCCGCTCAAACGGTCCCTGAATAAGGGTTGTTTAAGGATGTTGAAAGAACCACCCATGTTTCCAGAGGTGTACTATTCAAACCCCAAAGAATCCCTCTCAACACATGGCTATGATGCTCCCCCACTACTTCTGCTCATGATCAGAGATGCACATATCGTCAGCCACTAAGGGACATGTTCAACTGGTTAAGGTCAAACAACTGACAAGCAAATCTGTGGTACTGAGCATAATATTTGCTGTAGCCCATCTTTTATACCAAGACAAAACAACGTACATGATAACACTTCCAATCAGTTAAGATGAGAAGCCATGAGAGCCACTGCCTGGTACTGCATCAGGGCATTTATTATTATTATTATTATTATTATTATTATTATTATTATTATTATTATTATTATTATTATTATTATTATCCTCATCATTAATATTATATTGTGCTGACAGATTCGTTAGCGCCTTGGCCAAAATACTTGGCACCCATTCATCCAACTCTTTACGTTCTAAGTTCAAATTTCACTGTGGTTGACTTCGCCTTGCGTTTGGGGGTGGGGGCCATGGCATCGACTGATCCGTTGCTCTCGAAATACCTTCATTGGAAACAAATATTTTTCTGTTAGCAATAGCAGCAACATTAGTAGTAGTAGTAGTAGTAGTAGTAGTAGTAGTAGCAGCAGCAGCAGCAGCAGCAGCAGCTGCAGCAGTAGTAGCAGCAGCAGCAGCAGCAGCAGTAGTAGTAGTAGTAGTAGTAGTAGTAGTAGTGGTAGTAGTAGTGGTAGTAATGACAGTTTTAATGGTGGTGGTGGTGGTGGTGTTCTTCGTCGTCGTCATAGGTATGGGGTGACGAGGGTGGTGGTCAGGTCGGGTGTTGAATTGTAAATCGGGACGTCATCGACAGCGACGAGCTGTGGGTCGGGGGATTAGTGATTCAAGGGTGCTGGGTTGTTTGTTGGTGGCTAAGGGTAGGTTGTTGTGTGGACTCCGTCGTGGGCTGAGGAGCCGGAATGGCTCAACTCCCAGAAACCAATCTTCCACTAAATGAACAATGTATTTACTCGCTAAACATATTGAAATTATCGCTCAACAATGTATAAGGTCGACTCCGATTACAACATTAAAACGAATTATCAAACAAAGAGATAAATATACGAAGCAGACAAAAATAAACTGAGGAGAGGAAGAGACGGGGGAGAGGAAGGCGACTAATAAATAAATAAATAAATGATTAAATAAATAAGTAAATAAATTCGAATAACAAAGGGACAAATATATACATCAAATAAATATAAAACAGGGAGAGAAAGAGACGGGGGAGAGAAAGGGGATCAGAGCCGTCGACTAATAAATAAACACATAAATTTGAACGTGAGGAGTATTGTGAAGTAGGGAGAAGGCGGAGGAATAGGGAGAGTGGTATTGCAGAAAGAGAGGGAGAGAGGTTTGTGTTTGAGGTAGGGAGAGAGAGAGAGAGACAGTGGGGTGAGGAGAGGGAAAAGTAAGGAGGGAAAAAAAGAAGGGGGGAGAATTGGTGGAGTAATTCTTCCAGATCAGTACATAATTGTACAAATATTACAACCACCGACACACTCGTACAAACGCCAGCGCGCATGCTCATGCACATGCGCACACACACACACACACACACATACACACACACACACGCATGAACAGAGATATAGGAGCATATATAGATACTTACAGGCATATACATGTGTGTGTGTGTGAGCAATTTCAAATATGTGTTTGTGCGTGTATAAGAAAGCATGTACCAGCATGGATGTGTTTGCGTGTGTAATTGCTCTTTTTTCCTACATATTGTGAATATGCGTATATATGCATGTACATATGTGTGTATTCATAGAAAAAGAAAGAACAGAAAGCAAATACAAACACACACAATTATATATATATATATATATATATATATATATATATATATATATATATATCTATATGTGTGTGTGTGTGTGGTGTTGTGTGTGTGTGTGTGTGTGTGTAGTATGTGTGTATGTATGTATGTAATATATACATATATTACATATACATACAGATACACACACACATTATTAGCCTCCGGTAAGAACTTGTAGTGGAACTGTAAAAATTAAATATGCAACATTATACACACACATACACAGATATATATATATATATTTATTACATATATTAAATATTTTATATATATATCTATATTTATGTATATATATATGCATATATATATCATGTATATATATATATATATGTGGTCTGATATATTTATATATCTATATATATATATGTATATATATTATATATGTGTGGTGTGTGTGTATGTGTGTGTGTTATATATATATATATATATATATATATATAATATATATAATATATTATACATACATACATACGTACACTTTATGCAAGCGATGTATATTACTTTAATTAGAGATTTTCATTGGTTTCCGGTATAGAATTTTTGCTGCTGCTCTTTTTCTTATTGGCTCTTGGTATAGCTGTTAATATAGTTGGTCCTAAATTGTTGTTGCTGCTGCTGCTGTTGTTGTTGTTCTTGTGGTTGTTGTTGATGATGATCGCGATGTTCTTGTTGATTATTGTCCTGCTTTCTTTGTTATTCCTTCCCGTGTTCTGGTTCAGAGTGTTGATGTGTGAGTGTGTGCGAGTGTGTACATACATAAATACACGCATACATTTATATATATCAATACATATAACATATATATATATATGTATGTGCACATACATATACATACCCACACAAAGACAATCAGACATACACACACCAATAATATAAGATATATATATAATATGTATATATATATATCATGTATATATATATACATATATATATATATATATTTTGTCTCTAATTTAATATATTATATATATATATATATATACATACACATACACACACATATATATACATATATATATGTATATATATATGCCATGAGGGGATTTTTGTTCATTAAATTTGTGATACTTAATGTTAGTTATATTGCAATTATTATTGTTGTTGTTGTTGTTGTTTGTGTTGCTGTAGTTCGCTTTGTGTTTTCGCTTAAGTATTCAGTTGCTTCTTTATCTTTTACAAACTTTATTTTATAGTTGTTTTGTTCTATTGTTTGGTTGTTGTTTGAGTGATTGATTGATTGATAGATTGACTGATTGATGGCTAATATTTTCGCCCATACTGCGTTCCAATCTGTAAAGATCATATGTATATATATATATATATATATATATATATATATATACATATACACACGTACGCATATATAAATATATATATATATATATATTTATATACATATATATGCATATACATATATATACATATATATATATACATACATGCATGTATGTATGTACATATGTATGTGTATAATTATATATGCATGCATACATACATATGCACACACATACACACATATATACGTGTGAGTGAAAACACCGTGCTTACGAACATGGGAAGAGAATTGTCAATAAAAGTGTAAATTTACATAGGTATATATAACATATATATATATATATATAAACATATATATATATATATATATATATATATATATATGTTATATGCATGTTTCTATATATATATATTATATATTATATATACATAGTCACATGCAAGTACACATGTAGACATATATATATGTATATATTGATGTGTATATATAAATAAATATATACATGCACAAAGACGTGTGTATCCGTGTGTGTATGGGTTTTTGTGTTTGTGTATGTGTGTGTGTGTATGTTGTTGCTTCTTTTGTTAAAGTCTATTAACATTGATTTGTGTATTCAGTGATTTTGTTGCTGGTATATTAGCGGGAACACGGCCACTCCCGAATAACGGCCAACTATCTACAAGGAAAGTAAAACATATATAGCCAATAATAATAATAATAACAATAATAATAATAATAACCATAATAACAATAAGAAGAATAAGAATAATAATAATAATAATAATAATAATAATAATAAATAACTAATAAATAAATAATAATAATATAATAATGATAATAAAATAATAATAATAATAATAATAATAATAATAATGATAATATAATAATAATATATAATAATATAATAATGAATAATAATAATAATAATAATAATAATATATAATAATAATATATAATAATAATAATAATAATAATAATAATAATATAACAGTAATGAAGGGCAGTAGCAATGGCTACAATAAAAATAAAAACGATATTTATGAAAGTGAATGTTAAAATATCGGAAAAAAGAAAATGAAAATTTTATCCTACTTTTACCAACGCTAGAACTCAAAAAAAACACAAAGAGAAAGGGACTCCCCCTATATTTACTACTACTACTACTACTACTACTACTACTACTACTACTACTACTACTACTGTACGACTACGGTACGACTACCGCTGTTGCTGCTTCTGGTGCCGCTGCAGAAAGCATAAACAAGCCCAGTATTGGTGAATAAGAAGTGAAACGAAAAGCAAAGGAGCTAACCAAGCTTAACGTTTGTTTGTTGTTTTATTTTGCTTTGTTTTTTTTTATGTTGTCCAATAATGCTGTAATAACTAAGGAAAAATTAACAGGCGTATGAAAGAATGAACATTCGCCATTTTTAATTCACACTTTCTTTTCCAAGCGTGCGGTTATGCAACAGCAATTCAAATCATTTTGTGAATTCATCTGTGTTCTTAAACATACGAATTTTCATTGCTGTTTTCCACGAGAACATATATATATATGCTCACACACACACGTACACACATACACATTTATATATAACTACATATATACCAACATGTTTTTGTACATATACATATACGTGAATATATGTGCGTCTATCTTTACGTACATATATATATATTATATATATATATATATATAAATAATTATATAAACATATATATTTTGAGTTCATGTGTGGTTGCGTATGTATATTGTATATATGTATATATGTATAATACATAGTGTATATATAAATGAGCACTCACACAGCGTGAGCACATAAACACGTATGTATTATTTATATGGATGTACATAAATATTTTCCTTATCTACGATCATATGTATAAATCATACACCATACATACATTAATAAAATACACATAATTTGATTATATAATTTTATATATAATGATATATATATGTACATGTGTATACATATAAATAGGTATATACACTTATGTACGGTTTACACGGTAAATTAGTTCTACAGATCACTAT
>NW_021833890.1:22500-37500 GCF_006345805.1 Octopus sinensis | reverse complement strand
ACTCTACACAAGGAGTAGACAACCACTGTTGTCTACTTCTTATGTAGAGTAGTTTGTATGTATGCCTATATGTATGTATGTGTGTGTGCGTGTATGTATGCATGTATGTATGTATGTATGTATGTATGAGTCTAGATCACCTTGATTGTGTCCAGAATGATGAAAAGTTTTTGAAAACTTTGCGTAGGCCTCTGAGCAGTTATGACCAAGCTTTGGGCAAGTTTGATGCAGATTCTCTGCTCAATTTTCTGTCATGGTCAATGCGACGATCACACGCTACACACCTTCCTTCCCAGCACTGCTGTAATGAGAGGAAGTGAGCTAGAACTATAAAACTTAGTGCACGTGGATAGCAGAGTTCAAGGTCAATCTGTGCAAGCGGCTTCATTCTGCGTGCTTGAGCTTCGTTACTATGGCAACAGTCGGAATATTTAATGATCAGACCACATATATATGTACGTATGGACCCATGGATGGATGGATGGATGGACGGAGTCATTTACAGTTTAACTTGGTTCCATGTGACTTAAAGTTTCCTAGTATCATAGGACGAACTTAGCTTGTCGAACGAGATTCACTCTTTCTCTTACTCTCTCTCTCCTCTCTCTCTCTCTCTCTCTATATATATATATATATATATATATATATATATATATACATATATATATATATAATATATATATATATATATATATATATATATACATATATAGATAGACAGACAGATAGATAGACAGACAGATAGATAGATAGATAGATAGATAGATAGATAGATAGATAGATAGATACCAAATAATGTACCAAGAGTAGCTAGACAAAGGAGCCAGTGCCATAATTTTGGAATACAAAGTTAGTGGACGGTGGGGTGGGGGGCACAGAATACTATCAGTGAGCTGTTATGAATGTAGAAGAAATTTCCTCCATGTAGAGAGAAAGCAAACAAGACCTAGATGAGAGAGGGAAATTATTCCAAGAAAGTAGGTGTAATTCTCAGCGGCTACATGGAAATAGAAAAAGAAAATCTTATTTTCATTTGAAAGGCAAACAATAGCTATGGACACTTGTTTCTGCTTCAGTGGGGATCATCAGGAAAAAAAAATTCAAAATGGAGCTTGCTCAATTCGTACAATCGGTAGGGAATAAAAAGAACGGTGCACAAAATGGTAGATACGGCAGAACGCCCAACAAAATTCCTTACTATTTTTAATTCCTCATATTACATTCTGAATCGAAGCACCCAATTTCATTCCTCAGTGGATGCTGAAAGTAAATTTCTAATCAAATATTAGATTATCTTTATCCTCTTTATCCTAGCCACGCTCCACCTCAATCTGGTATGCTAATTAGAAACCATAATTTTTTCATTCGTCTTGCTGTTTTTTTTGCAAATTTTCATTACACAACAGAGTGCTTCTCCGTACATTCGGCCCATTCAATATATGTACGCCTTTTCTTTAATATGTACCCACTTTAATACGCGCACACTGCATAGAACTCCTGTTTCTTTATGAGTCTATGTATTTTATTTCCGTTGTCTCTGAGTTATGTATTTGTTTCTAACTCTTCGTCTCTCTATTCTACTTTTTGCCATTTATAGTATATATGGATAGTTTGTTTTTACAATCCCAAAATTCTTATCGTGTCTATCTGCAATTCTTCATAGTCATATATTGTTAAATGGATATACATACTTACATACATACATACATATATACATACATACATATATATATATATATATATATATATATATATATATATATATATATATATATATACAAACATATATATATATATATGTGTGTGTGTGTGTGTGTATGTGTGTGTGTGTGTCTGCGTGTGTGTGTGTGCATAGATATATAGTGAAAGATAACAGTATTTTTATCTATACTCAGTGAGACACACACATATATATGCATATGTATATGTCTATGTCTATATATTGATACGTACTCATATATATATATATGCCTGTATGTATGTACATATATATATAAATGAATCTATATATATAGAGAGATAGATAGATAGATAGATAGATAGATAGATAGATAGATAGATAGATAGATAGATAGATGTATATCTATATATATATATATATATATATATCTGTATGTATGTATGTACGTATATATATATATCATTCAGTGATATTCGATCCCAAGAAAGGTGAAAAGCCCCTGCAGGTAACGGTCATAAATCAATAGATTGTTTGTTATTGATGAGGCTCTCAAGGTGGATGTCAGTGAAAACTATTCTATAGCACGATAGACAATGTTCATAGAAACTGGAGTGAGGTGGGAGGATATGTGAGAGTGAGGGTCAGAGTGAGAGGAGTGAGAGCAGCAATGATGGCGGAGAAAGAAAAAAAGTGCTGGATGTGAATCTCTTATAAGTGCTTAAATGTGTGTGTGAGTGTGTGCGTGTGTATGCGTGTGTGTGCGTGTGTGCGTGCGTGTGTGTGCGTGTGTGTGTATGCGTGTGTGCATGTGTGTATGTGCGTGTGTGTGCGTGTGTGTGCGTGTGTGTGTATGCCTGTGTGCATGTGTGTGTGTATATATGTATATATATACATATATATTCACGTATACATACATGCACACTAAGTTGTTGCGTTTTTACCCCCTTCCGTTGTTTCTAGCAGTGCTCGGATGTAAAATGTGTGGTCGTCTCAAAAAGAAGCCCGGGTCTCCGCTGCGCAGGATCTCTTTGGTTGTGTCGGGAAAGACAAGAACATTTTCAAAACGGTCATTACAGGGGACAAATCGTGGGTCCATGGTGTTGGCCCCGAAACCAAAGCTCAGTCTTCGCAGTAGAAGACCTCAACAAGACGCCGATGTAATCCAAGAGAATGCGACGAGGCAGCTGTTCACCATTCCAAAAGTAGAGGAGTTCCAGAAATGCTTTCATCAATGGAAACAACGCCAGATACAGTTTTGGGCTTCAGAAGGAGACATTTTCGAAGTAGATTAAATGTTGTATCGACACGTGTTGTATGAAGTTTTCTTTTCATAACACCACTACTCTTTTACTCTTTTACTCTTTTACTTGTTTCAGTCATTTGACTGCGGCCATGCTAGAAGCACCGCCTTTAGTCGAGCAAATCGACCCCAGGACTTATTCTTTGTAAGCCTAGTACTTATTCTGTCGGTCTCTTTTGCCGAACCGCTAGGTTACGGGGACGTAAACACACCAGCATCGGTTGTTAAGCGATTTGGGGCGGACAAACACAGACACACAAACACGCACACACACGCACGCACGCACACACACACACACACACACACACATATATATATATATACATATACATATGTACCACGGGCTTCTTTCAGTTTCCGTCTACCAAATCCACTTACAAGGCTTTGGTCGGCCTGAGGCTATAGTAGAAGACACTTGCCCGAGGTGCCATGCAGTGGGACTGAACCCGAAACCATGTGGTTGGTAAGCAAGCTACTTACCACGCAGCCACTCCTGCACCAGCCCTAATATTTTTTGATCAGTCCTCGTTTATATATATATATATGTGTGTGTGTGTGTGTGTGTGTGTGTGTGTGTGTTATAATTCAGAACAAACAGTAACAGTTCTATATTTAAGAGATGAGGAATTATATGCATTATTTACATAATTTACATTTGACGGATATTTGACCTCATCTTGTTTGTTAACACATTTCGGCTGATATACCCTCCAGCCTTCATGAGGTGTGTTGGGGAAATTTCGAACTTGGGTTCTCATTCCTAAGGTATTTTTCGATGTCATTATTATTATTATTATTATTATTATTATTATTATTATTATTATTATTATTATTATTATTATATTATTATTATTATTCAGGTCACAGTCTGGAATCGAAATCGGAATCTTGTGGTTAGTAGCCCGCGCTCTTAACCACTAAGCTATATGCCCGTTAACAACAAACAAGATGAGGACAAATATCGTCAAATGTAAATAATGTAAATAATGTAAACAGTAACATGTTGTCATTATAGTACCCGGATGCTATGAAAAAACCGTTAGATAAAAGGGAATTAAATCTAATAGATAGAAAAAGAAAAAAGATTTTAAAATATACGCAGCCATATTCTCGCAATACGTAGACATAAACCTCCTACGTTCACAAAGTCTGCATGCGTACACACTCACCCAAACATGTATGCGTACATGTACACACACACAATCATACATGTATGTACGTACTCATACATAGCCGACGAGAATATATTGTAGTTCTTCGCTCCGGCATTCGAAACTCCGAGTACTATAATGACAAGCTTTTACTGTTTGTTCTAAATTATAACATATATAAATAATCCTCTATTTATCTAATATCGAGGTCTCATTCTTTTGTTGTCACTTATTATTATTATTATTATTATTATTATTATTATTATTATTATTATTATTATTATTATTATTATTATTATTATTATTATTATTATTATTATTATTATTATTATTATTATTATTATTATTATTATTATTATTATTATTATTATTATTATCATTATTATTATTATTATTATTATTGAGTGAGAGAGAAGTTCATACCATCAAAGTGACACTGGGGTAAAATATACGAAGCCCATACCCATCATGACTACCCGTCTGATAAAGGTACACCAGGCACATGCATCACAACCATATGTGCGCGACATGGTGATCTCATATCAAGATAAACAGCACATGACCTTGCAGGTGGAGCCCAGTTAGAATTTTCTTCAGGTTGAGTAGCCCATCCCGCTCAAAAGGTCCCTGAATAAGGGTTGTTTAAGGATGTTGAACGAACCACCCATGTTTCCAGAGGTGTGTATTCAAACCCCAAAGAATCCCTCTCAACACATGGCTATGATGCTCCCCCACTACTTCTGCTCGTGATCAGAGATGCACATATCGTCAGCCACTAAGGGACATGCTCAACTGGTTAAGGTCAAACAACTGACAAAAAAATCTGTGGTATTGAGCAGAATATTTGCGTAGCCCATCTTTTATACCACAAGACAAAACAATGTACATGATAACACTTCCAATCAGTTAAGATCAGAAGCCATGAGAGCCACTGCCTGGTACTGCATCAGGGCACTTATTATTATTATTATTATTATTATTATTATTATTATTATTATTATTATTGTGTTGTTGTTGTTGTTGTTGTTGTTGTTGTTGTTATTATTATTATTATTGTTATTACTACTACTACTACTACTACTACTACTAAACTACTACTATTATTATTATTATTATTATTATAATTATTATTATTATTATTATTATTATTATTATTATTATTATTATTATGTTTTTCCTTTCTTCAAATTTTCTTCCGTTTCTCGCCGAGTGTTTTCCGTACACCTAGGGTAGAGAACTTCATTGTGTGCATTCCAAGATTACACGCGCAGATTCACAGATAAAATATGCATTTAAAAATTAATAAATAAATAAATTCATGGATGGATGTTGTTTTCACAGCGATAATGCTCTTCTCAGTACACGAGCCGTTCCAGTTAACACGATTTTTGCACTTCCTGTAAGGATGGTAAGCCTGGAATCATTTTCAAATAGGTTTCAGTACCTTTTTTTATCATTCCTAGAGATCCTACAATCACTGGTACTGTAGTCGCCTTGAGATGCCGCATTTTTTCAATTTCTATTAGCAAGTCTTTATATTTACTAATCTTGTCAAATTCTTTCGCCGCTATATTGTGATCGCAAGGAATACTCATGTCAATTAATAAACACATCTTTTTTGTCTGATCTTTTATAATAATATCCGGTTTATTAGCTTTTATAGTTCTGTACGGGGAAGTCCCATAGAATCGACACATTTTCTCCCTCAGTCACAGCTTCAGGATGGTGTTTATACCATTTGTCAGCGGTTTTGATTTTATAATGCCGACATATTGTCCAATGTAAATACTGGCCGACTCTGTCATGTCTTGCTTTATATTCTGCAGGTGCTAAGACTCTACACCCTGAGATTAGGTGGTCTATTGTTTCAATCTCATCGTTACAGAATCGGCATTTAGGGTCAGCTCCATTTTTTATTACATTGGCTTGGTAGTTCCGGGTTAATAAGCTTTGGTCTTGAGCAGCTAATATGAAACCTTCACTCTCTGCTTTTAGCCCTGAGCTCCGAAACCATTTGTGCGTGTGTTTCTGGTCGACATCAGCTTGTTTGCTACGGGCCACATACTTGCCATGAAGAGGTTTCTGCTCCCATCTGCTAGCTAAATTTTCATGTGCTTTTGTCTTTGCAATTAATTTTCTTTTCTTTGCAGCTGCAGTTGGCGCATTTCCTTCAACCTGATCAATCTAGTGGGTATCTAAGAGATAAGCAGCGAAATCTTTGCTCTCTTTGAGAATAGAATGAAGTTTTTTTCTGTCTTTCATGTTTTCAACAAATTTTAGCATCCAATCGTTGGTTGCTTCAAGGTATTTGGCCAGTCCGATTGTGGTGGTTTTGTATGTAAGTTCAAGCTGGATCGAACCTCGACCTCCCTGAGCTCTGGGAAGGTAAAGGCGATTCACGTCTGCCTTTGGATGGTGCATCTTATTACAAGTCAGTAGCTTGCGGATTTTTCAGTCAATTTTCATTATTTCACTGATATTCCAGTTAAGTACATTGAAGCTATAAAGAACAACTGGTACTGATTTATGGCTAACACCTTATTATATGCATTCAGCTCAGACTTCAGGACTGCTCGAACTATTATTATCATTATTATTATTGTTATTATTATATAAAACTAACTTGGAAATGGATGCGTGGCGTTCGATCATATAATAATAAATATATACATATATACATATATACATGTACATACCTACATATATATATTTACATATACATGCATATATGGGTAATCAAAAAATCGTTAACAAAATGAGAAACGAGAACATAAAAAATATAAACATAGAAACCGAACTTTTTTTCGAACAACGAAAGAATCAAATAGAGAAAAGAGACAACATAAAGAACAGTACTTTCATCAGTTGTCCCCTATTTTATCTACGCCGCGTTTCGAAGGTAGGGAATATATATATATATATATATACTGGGTGGCCACTGAAAGACTGAATGATATAAAACATTAATAACTTTTACAAACATAAGATCTTCTATATTTTTTAAAATTTTATTTGGATGGAAGCATTTTAAAATCGAGTTTCAGAATCTTCTGAAGAGATGTTCTGGTGATGCCTAATTGAGCAGAGCGACGACGGGAAGAGACTGATGGATCCCCAAGGACACCCTGCCGTACACCTCCCACCACTGCGTCAGTGCTCGCAATGCACTTAGAACCACTTCCCGGAAGATTCCCGACTGATCCATTTCTTTCAAACCGGGCGATTAGGTTTCGAATCATGCTATCGCTAGGAGACAGTAAAACATTGCCGGTATTCTCTCTGAGTTTGAATAATTGATCTTTCACTGGAAAGGAAAAACTTAAGGAGTTTTACTCGTTGCTCTACATCACATGTAGCCATTTTAATCTCCAAAGCATGCTCTGTAACATGCAAAATAAAAGCAAAAAAATTAATAAGATTTGAAACAAATAAGTTATGACTTTTTCAAACCCTACAGTTTTTCAGTGGGCACCCTGTTTAAACAGACACACCCGTAAGCTCATTGTTAAATAGACATACAATGCATGTATGCCCTTTACATATACATATACGTATAAAAATCCTTTCTACTATAGACACAAGACCTGAAATTTGAGGGGAGGGGGGATAATCGATTACGTGGCCTAGTGTTTAGAGTAGCGGACAGGTGGTGGAGGGATCGCGGGTTCGAATTTCAGACCGGGCGGTGCGTGTGTTTATGAGCGAAACACCTCACCTTCACACGGCTCCGACAGAAGGTAATGGCGAACTTCTGCTGACTCTTTCGTCACAACTTTCTCTCACTCTTTCCGCCCGCATCTTGCAACTCACCTGCGACGGACCGGCGTCCCGTCCAGGTGGGGAACCTATACGCCAATGAAACCGGGAAAAGCGGCCCTTATGAGCTAGGCATGGCTCGAGAAGGAATAGCAAACACACACACAATCGATCACATCGACCCCACTGCGTAACTGGTACTTATTTCATCGACCCCAAAAGGACAGAAAGTAAAGTTGTCCTCGGCGAATTTGAACTCAGAGCATAAAGACGGGCGAAATGCCGCTAAGCATCTTACCCCGAGTACTGAAGATTCTGCCAGCCCACCGCCTTATATGTACGTATAATAATGAAATAATACGTGCATCTCCAGGTACATGCATTCATATATACATACATATATAAGTGCGAGTGCGCATGTGCGTGTGTGACTGTGACAGTCTCTTCTCATCCTGTGCTTGTATGTATATATGTCGTGTCCGTAATCCTTATGTGTGATTATTGGCGCGACAATATGGAGTTAAATGAAAGGATGAGTTGATGAAAATAATGGGAATATAGGGGCAAGGAAGAGAGAGACAGAGGCAGGCAGTGAATGGTTGGGGGAGGGGGAAAAATCGAGAGATAAAAAGGGGGAGAGAATGGGAAGGCAGAGAAGAGAGGAGACATGGGTTGCAAAAAGTTTGGCAAGAAATTATACGGGTTATAATAATAATAATAATAATGATAATAATAATAATAATATAATAATAATAATAATAATAATAATAATAATAATAATAATAATACAAACAATAATTTCTTTCGAAAATATAAGGAAATTGTGGGGAACAATATAATGATGATGATGGGGACGACGGAGGAGACAATAATAATTGAATATCGAATTATAAAATAATAAAAGCGTATATGGAAAATGTAAAAGGAATGAATAGATAAGCTAAAGAAAGAAAGAAAGAAAGAGAGAAAGCATGAATGAAAGAAAGCAGGAAGGAAAGAAGGAAAGAGGGAAATCACTAAGCAAGACGTTTTGTAAGTAACTGACACTGGATTGTGGCAAAGAAAAAAAAAAGTTAAAAACACTTTGACATGAAATAATTAACGGAAGATTTTCGTGAAAAAAGCAGGTAAGATGGGAGACATCTGTGTGTTTGCTAGTTTGTGGGGGTGTGCCTGTGTGTCACTGCGTCTGTATTGATGTATATGTGTGTGTGTCATTTTGTGTGTGTGTGTGTGTGTTGTTTATTTTTCTTCCCAAAACGAGAGAAGAGTATGTTCTTAATATCAAACGTTGTGTCATGCATGCTTATTACTCGACATTTCCAAAGAGGAGCTGTCTCTGCCCCCCCCTATCCTCCTCTCCCTCCCTCTCTCTCTCTCTCTCTCTCTCTCTCTCTCTCTCTTTCCCTCGTTCCATTTCTCCCCATACAACTGGCACTCCATCGATTACGACGACGAGGGTTCCAGTTGATCTGATCAACTGGAACAGCTTGCTCGTGAAATTAACGTGCAAGTGGCTGAGTACACCACAGTCACGCGGGCCCTTAACAGGCACAACTCATTTTTGCCAGTTAAGTGAATTGGGGTCACGTGAAATAAAGTGTCTGACCCGGTTTTCGAACTCTCGATTTTACGATCAAGAGCAGAATATCTTAAGCCACGCGCCTTCATTCTCCACACACACACACTCATATTGTGACATTTGTAATTCTCCATTTTGGTAAAACATTGCAAACTGCCGTTTATATTAATTATATATATATATAATTAATATAAATATATATATAATTAATATAAACATATATATATATAATTAATATAAATATATATATTAGACAGAATGAGATAACAAAACAAATCCAAGACTGTGATGAGTTTTCAGGACATTTATAATAAAATAGTCTTACAGCTATTTCTGGGATATTATGGATATCCCTTCATCAGAGACGGCGTGAGAAAATATTTGTGGAAAGGAGGATATATATATATATAAGTTAGGTTGTTTCACATGGAATATCGTATTTGAAAGGTAACAATTTGAAATGTTTCAGAAGTGTTAGAGAACTGATTTTTTTTAAAAAAAAACAAAGTATGACCCATGTTCCTTTATGACGTTTTCCCAACGATTCTCGATGTCTATTCATCTTTTTCTGTGATAAACTTTCCGAATGCTTCAAATTCCTTTTCTCTGTTTAAGAATGTCTTATTGCTTGTGAAAAGCTCAAAAATGTTAAAATAAGTGATGGTCAGTAGGAGAGATATCAGTGGAATAAAGGGAATGTTGCAAAATCTCATAAGTTAGGCTTTGCAACTTTTGGACCGTAGCTTGAGGAGTGTGAGGACGTGCATTGTCGTCGAGCGAACTTGGGCCATCTCTATTCACTAGTCTGGGTTGCTTCTTTTTCAAATTCTCATGCATACAATCAATTTCCTGGCAGTACGATGTTGCTGTTACCGTTGTTCCTTTTTGCAAAAATGAATAATGAATAACCCCCTTCGCAGACCACCATGCAGTGGACACTAACATTTTAGGGTGCAATGGTGGGTTTGGGTAGTGTTTAAGTGACTGTCCAGCATCTAATCACTGTTCTGTTCTCCTGCTGTTGTCAAAGAGTATCCATTTCTCATCACAAGTAATGATTTGATGCAAAAATGGTCTTCTTCCAGTTGAGAAAGCAATAAGGAGCACACTTCGAAGCGTCTGTTATTTTGGATCTCGTTCAGTTGATGTGGAACAAACCTATCCGTTTTCTTGATTTTTTTCCAATTTTTTACAGGTGTCCAAAACAGTTGTGCGAGATGTTTGGAGTTCTGATGAAAGTGTTCGAACCTTTGTTCTCGGATTTTGTTCAACCAAAGCGTTTAATCCATCATGCCGAATAACTGATTTTGGCCTAGCCCTTGGTTTATTTTTAAGGTTATCATCTCCTAAACGAGAGCTTTGGAACCATCTCTGAATAATTCTAGTATCAACAAAACCATTACCAAAGGCCCGCTTGATATTCCGTAGAGCTTCTGCGACAGAGTGACCCAGTTTGTACTCATACGAGCAAATCACTCAACATATTTTGGTTGTTATTATTTTCATAAGGTCTGTGGGTACGAATTTTGTATACCAATATTGTTGGGAAAGAAAAAGAGTCAGGATTAGATGCAAGGGTTTACATAATTGAGTTTTTAAATGACTGAAATAACAAGTAATTAAAAATGAGACATTTCGTGTGAAACAACCTGATATATGTATCCGTTTAGTGTTAACTATCGGAGGACTAATCGATATCATTATAGGGAGTGTGTGTGTGTGTGTGTGCACTGTTCGAAAGGTCCTACTCATCCCGTGTAGAGTAAGAACGAAGTACTGCATTAGAACGTAACTCCAAAGTCCACTGCTATTTAAAATCTTAACAAAAATTCTGAGAGATTTGCATTGAGCGCCTGTTGAGGTTTGATCTGCTGCTGTCCACAAATATGTGTGTGCGTGCGTGTATGTGTGTGTACGACGGGATTCTTTCAGTTTCCATCTACCAAATTCACTCACTAGGCTATAGTATAAAACACTTGCCCAAGGTACCACGCAATGGGACTGAACCAAGAACCCTATGATTAGGAATCAAGCGTCTTACCATACAGCCACGCCTGTACCTATGTATGTATGTGATGAGAATTGTTTTGTAGATGGAACGTGATGTTGCAGTGATCAGATGCTCCGACGATCTGATGAGCTGGCCAGCTTTATTCGCACTAATTTGTGAATATACAATTGTATTGTATAATGATGAGCATGTATTTTACTGGAAACACGGACGTATACTTCCTTGCATTCTTAAATTAATAGCACAAAGGAAGTTTTACGAAACGGCCGTAACTTTAAGAGCAGCTTTCTCTTCACCTTACATACCTCTCGTCCTTGTGTTTTATGTAATCCCCACAGAATAATTTTATTGCTCGGATTTCCTGGATTTTCAGTTACCCGGATACTTGACATTGCATTACATTGTAATTGATCACTATGTAGACTGATAGCCGATTCCGATCAGGGAGCTTACTGTGATTGCTGCATCGGTTTCTACACCCATATTTTGTATTAGCGTCTTATATATATATATATTATCCTATAAATAGCCAACTTCTATTGCCATCATCTTGATATTGTTTCACGGTTCCTGTTAACCTGTAAATTTGAACCACCACCCCTCTCCATTCATCACCAAACTAATTTTGGTTAAACCGATCTCCAAGAGTGTGACTGCATTTCTCTGACAGCACTCACACACGGCGTTTCATAAAAGACATTCATCCATACTAACGAATATATATACGCATGCACATTTATAAATGCATGTAGATTGATACATACATATATACATACATACATACATGCATACATGCATACATACATACATACATACATACATACATACATACATACATACATACATAGGCGGATACACAGATAGATAGATAGATAGATAGATAGATAGATAGATAGATAGATAGATAGATAGATAGATAGATAGATAGATAGATAGATAGATAAATGCACAATTTGTGCTAAAAGGGGAAGTCGAGAGATACTTAGGAATGGTGCAAGACATTGAGAAGGGAGACGGAGACAGAGATATGGAGATTGTAAGAGGAAGGAGAGAGAAAAACAGAAAGAGAGAGAAAAGGAGATAGTTAGGGACAGAGTTACAGGGAAGAAGAGAGGGGAAAAGACCGAGAAAGACAAAAGGAGTATAAAAGAGGCATGTAACGAGAGGAAGGTGTTATGCGTATATTCTCGTGACTCGGGTAATTGCCAATTCCATTGTTTTCCCTAAGCTGTCGCCAATCAAAGACTAATATATTTTCTGCTGGCCCTTCCGACGATTGGTAAAAATAAAATAAAATAAAATAACACAACAAAAACAACAGAGAATGAGAAAAAGGAATAAAGATCAAGAATAACAAAAATAGCATTAATGATAATAATAATAATAAAAATAATAATAATAATGATAGTAATAATAATAATAATAATAATAATAATAATAATAATAATAATAATAATAATAATAATAATAATAATAATGATGATAATAATAATAATAATAGTTATTGTGATAAAGATCAGTAACAACAATAGTCAGAAATACCATGTAACTTTAAGGGTTTATGTTGAACACTTGCGGTGAGAAAAACCATTTCGTGACGGCGTTATCGGAATATCGAGTTTCGTCAAGGTTTTGCTAAGACAGACGCCGAAAACGTGTGGACGGAAGGAGAGAGATGGGGTGAGTGGGAAGTGGTCAGGGATAGAGTGAGAGAGAGTGAGAGAGTGAGAAATGGGGAAAGAGTGAAAAGGGGAGAGAAAGGAGTTGGAGAGAGCGTTAAGAGAGCAACCTGCGGTGTAAAAGTTCTTAAGTCATCTCATCTAGCTACAATGGCGACGAAGGTGATCAACAGCCGACAAATTGATGAGCATGTGTGTGTGAGAGAGATAGAGAGTGAGAGAGAGCGTATGTGTGTGAGGGAGAGATAGAGATAGAGTGTGTGTGTGTGTGAGAGAGACAGAGTGTGTGTGTGTGTGTGTGTGTGTGTGTGTGTGTGAAAGAGAGAGTGTGTGTGAGAGAGAAAGAGAAAGTGTGTGAGCGAAAGTGTGTGTATGTGTGTGTGAAAGAGAGAGTGTGTGTGTGAGAGAAAGAGTGTGTGTGTGCGTGTGTGTGTGTGTGTGTGTGTGTGTGTGTGTGTGTGTGTGTGCGTGCGTATATTTACGTTAATATAGGGCGGCGAGCTGGCAGAAACGTAAACACGCCGGGCGAAATGCTTAGCTGTATTTCGTCTGTCTTTACGTTCTAAGGTCAAATTCCGCCGAGGTCGACTTTGCCTTTCATCCTTTCGGAGTCAATAAATTAAGTACCCGTTGCTTGGGTCGATCTAATCGACTGGACCCCTCTCCAAAAATTTCGGGCCTTGTGCCCCGAGTAGAAAAGAATCGTTACCGCGCTGGGCAAAATGCTAAGCGATATTACATGTCTTTACCCTCTCGAGTTCAAACGCCGCCGGACTCGGCTCTTCCTTTTATCCATTCGGGGTCGATAAGGTAAGTATAAGTTGAGCACTGGGACCGATCCAATCACCTTATCCCTTCTCACGAACCCATTATTAATAATAACAGAATCTTTAGCGTACCACACAAAATGCTTAGTAATATTTTGTCCATCTTGACATTCTAGGTTCGAATTCTGCCGAGGTCGACTTTCTCTTTCATCCTTTAGGGGTCGATAAATTAAGTGCCAGTGAAATACTTGGGTCGATGTAATCGAGTGGTCCCCTAAAAACAAAGTTTCAGGCCTTGTCCCTTTAGAAGAAAGGTTTAACCTTGTTATTACTTATTATCATTATTTCTACACTAGGCACAAGGCTTTGAAAATTTGGGTAGGGAGGTAAGGGGGCTAATCGATTACATCAACCCCAGTGCATGACTGGTACTTATTTTATCGACCCGGAAATGATGAAAGGCAAAGTCGAACTTGGCTGAATTTGAACTCAGAACGTAAAGACTGACGAAATACCTATTTCTTTACTACCCACAAGGGGCTAAACACAGAGAGGACAGACAGACGAATTAAGTCAATTATATCGACCCCAGTGCGTAACTGGTACTTATTTAATCGATCCCGAAAGGATGAAAGGCAAAGTCGACCTCGGCGGAATTTGCGCCCGGCGGGCTAACGTTTCTGCCAACTCCCCCCGCTTTATGTAAAAAAAAAATAATAAATAAATTAGGTTTAAGTTTTATTTGTGAAATACAGTTATTTTGAATTTGCTGCAGAAAGTGGCCTATATTTGTGGTGGGAAAAGTAACGAGGGCGCTAGGAATATCGGCCTGGGTGCCAAGGGGGTGGCAGCCTGAAAAAGTTCGGGAACTACTGCCTTAAGTAACTGGCACTCCATCAGTTACGAGGACGAGGGTCCCAGTTGATCCAATCAGCGAAACAGTCTACTCGGGAAATAAACACCTAAGTGGCTGAGTATTCCACAGATACGTGTACCCGTAACATATTTCTCAATGAGATTTAGCGAGGCACAGACCGATCGAGGAAGAATAATTGTGAGTGTTTAAGTTCTAT
>NW_021833890.1:0-12500 GCF_006345805.1 Octopus sinensis | reverse complement strand
TGTGTGTATGTGTGTGGGTGAATATGTATGTATGTGTATGTGCATGTTTATGTGTATCTGTGTGTGTGTATGTGTGTGTATGTGTGCATATATGTATGTATGAGTTTGTGCATATGTATGCGTGTGCGTGCGTGTGTGTGTGTGTGTGTGTGTGCATCCGAGTATACGAGAGTTTGTGTGTCGTAGTGGTAGGGTATGTGTGTATGTGAGTGTATGTGTATGTGTATGCTTATGTGTACGTATGTGTGCATGAATGTATGTGTGTATGTATGTGTGCATTTATGTATGTCTATGTGCGTATGTATGCGTATGTGTGTGTGTATGTGTGTGTATATATATATATATGTGTGTGTGTGTGTGGTGTGTGTGTGTGTGTGTGTGTGTGTGTGTGTGACCTGTGTACTCTTGTATGGAAATTGTCCCGGTGCTAATGCGATTTTCGGTATGGGAAGGCAGCGCGAAACGCCTGCATAATTTCGTGACGACATTCGGTGACTCCTGGAGGTCAAGCGAGTGCCGTTATCAATGGCGGTTTAGGCAGGTGGATAGATGAGGATGGATAGGGGTGGGCATGGGGGTGAAAGAGTGGGCATATGGGAAGGGAGTGGGGGAGTGGGTGGGAAGAGGAAGGGTGTGTTGGTTGTGTGGCGATTGGTGTGAGGAGAGATAGAGAGAGAGAGAGAGTCACTGAGACAGATAGGAGAGAGAGAGGAAGAAAGGGAAAGTGAAAAGTAGAGAGAGACAGACAGACAGAGTGAGAAAGATGGAGGGGCAGAGGGAAAGAGAGAGAAAGAAAGAGGAAGGGAGAGAAAAAATTCAGAAAGAGAAAGGAAGACTGACGGGAGAGAGAGAGAGAGAGAGAGAGAGAGAGAGAGAGAGAGAAGCAGAGACAGACAGACAGACACACATACACACACACCAACACACACACAACCACAGACAGACAGATAGACACACATAGACACACGAGAAACACACACACACACACACGTAAACAAGTGCACATACACACACAATAAGCGAGAAAGTCTTTCGAGCGAAACGTTTGGAAAGCAAAACACTTAGGCTTCTACCACTGTAACCCAAACCACTACCATCATCACCCCCACCCCCACCACCACCACTTCCATTACTATCACAACCACCTCGAATACTACCACCGCAATCACAATGCTATCGCCCACAACTTCAGAACTACATCCGTAACCACAACACCTCTACTATAACCACAACTGCTACTACAACAATTATCCTAATGACCACTGCAACAACTACAACCACCACTACCACCACAACTACTACCACCAAGATCATAACTACTAGCACTGCAACCGTGACGACCTCTACTGACTACCACCTCTAACGACACGAGAACTACGTACAACAACAACCCCTACTGGTTCTAATACCAACTACCAGCACAGTAACCACTACTAACACAACTATCATTACTGTAACTACCACAACCACCTTTAATTCTACTACTACCCAAGCTACTACAACTATCGCCTCGTGAATTACTACAGTAACCACTGATACTACAACTCACACGCTGGCACTGAAGGCGGACCCCTTTTGCTCATGAATGACCAGGGGATTACCCCTAAAATATTCCCCACCGAGGCAAGGTTGTTTATGGAAGAACAGCAGTCCCCTCCCCTGCGTACCAGCCTCCTCTCTCCACGCCACCAGTGTTATCCAAGGGAAAGGCAAAGGGGTCGATACAGCTTGGCACCTGTGACGTTGCAACTCATTTCTCGAGCAACGTGAAATAAAGTATCTTGCTCAAGAACACAACACACAACCCGATCCGGGAATCGAACTCACTACGTCATAATAATAAGCCCGACGATCTAACCACTGAGCCATGCTTTTCAGAAAAGATGATACATCTTGGAGCCATTTTAAGAAAAAAAAATAATAAATAGTCAGCCGTCACTGGCGAGCGAGTATGATTTGGTGACATATACAATGCGTTTGTTGTTTTCGGTGCCTTTGCGGCATCATGAGCAGACCTACACACCTACTCCGCCTGGTCACCCTTTGACCCAGCGGCACATCAGGAAAGATGAATGACAAAATGTCTGCTACCACTTTCACCACCCCTACCACCATTCTGGCTATGACGGCTGACACTACATCCGCTGCTATCTTGAACACCAGATGACCACCACTACCACCAAAACCACCACAGTCACGACCAGTAGTCTCACTAAAACCCGCGCCACGACCGTTTTCTCAACCATGACCACCATCGCCGCTACTAGAGATGCTACAGCCACCACTGCCACCACAAGCACTACTACCACAACCACCACCACTATCATCACAAAAATTCTCAATACCACATCTGCTACTACAACCAGAACTGCTACTTCTACCTCTGCAATTTATCCAAATCACGTGTACCCGACTACTACTACCCCTACTACTACTACTACCACTACAACTACTACTACAACTACTACTACTACTACTACTACTACTACTACTACTACTACTACAACTACGATTCCATTCTCTTTCCCCAAAACCACCATTTCCACCTGCCAATTGTTTCTACCTCGACCACCACAACAAACACTACCACCGCAACTGCCACCTTCACCACCACCACCACCTCAACTGCAACTATCAGAACCGCTACCGCCTCCATCACACCACCACTACAACCACAATTGCCTCCACCACCACCACCACCACCACCGTTACAGCCACCACTACGATTAGAATTACTACTCCCACTACCACCACCACCACCGTTACAGCCACCACTACGATCAGAACTACTACTCCCACCACCACCATTACTAATCTTACCTCCCACCACTACCACGTAGAGCGTGCTACGGAGATAATCCAGATGTCTGATCAATGCTGATCAGACAAGGTGTTATAAGAGGAACCGGTGCAAGGAGAGAAGGGAGGTGAGATGGGTGTGTCACGGTTTGAACCCCCAAACGATCCACAATAAATCAAAATGTTCTCTTTATTACTTCTGCGCCCCCCCCCCACTTCCGCGTTTAGCTCCCTCCACCTTTCACTCCAGCTGTACTCCTTCTCCTCCTCCTCTTCCCCTTGTTCCGTCTCCTCTACTTTCTCTTATAGCTATGTGAGCACCTCTTTCTCCTTCTCCTCCTTCTCCTTCTCCTTCTCCTTCTTCTCCTTCTCCTTCACCTTCTCCTCCTCCTTCTCCTCTCGCTCAGTTTCCACTCAGACCACATTGCATAAATGCGTGCACTCACACACGCGCACGTTGTGCACACGCATGCACGCGTGCGTATGCAGAACTGTGTGCGTGTGTATGTACGTATGAGTAAAAAAATGGGTTAACTACCAAGTAAGACGGGTAAGCGACACGAGTTCGCATTTCGAGGGATATTTGTGGCGCGCGCGTGCGTGTGTGTGTGTGTACGTGTTTGTGTGTGTGTCTGTCTCTGTGTGTGTCTGTCTGTGTGTCTGTGTGCCTGTCTTTCTGTCTGTCCGTGTCAGTGTGTGTGTGCTATATATATATATATATATATATATATATATATACATACATATGCATGCGTGGCTGTGTGGTAAGAATCTTGCTTCCCATCCACATGGTTCTGGGTTCAGTCCCATTGCGTGGCACCTTGGTCAAGTGTCTTTTACTATAGCCTCAGGCCGACCAAAACCTTGTTAGTGGATTTGGTAGACGGAAACTGAAAGAATCCCGTCGTATATATATATGAATCTTTTTCTGTGTTTGCCGCACCACACCACCACCACCATCGCTTGACAACCAATGTTGGTGTGCTTATGTCCTCGTAACATAGCAGTTTAGCAAAAGAGACCGATAGGATAAGTAAGTACTAGGCTTACAAAGAATAAGTCCCGAGATCGATTTGTTCGACTAAAGCATCTTCAGGTGGTGCTCCAGTATGGCCGCAGTCACATGACTGAAACAAATAAAAGAATAAAAGAATATATATATTGTTGTATTTGGGGATGGTCATGTTGCCAGTTTAACCAATAGAAACACACGCACTATATATTTGGTGTTCATTTGCTTCAGCTTTATTTTATATTAATTGTATTCTGTCCAGAGTTCTTTCATCACACTTCTGTGACCTCATGAGTGGTCCTTTGCTTTCTTCTTTCTTTGTTGTGTGTCTTTCCTTACAAATGATCCGCCATTTTTGGTTAATTGTAAGGAATGACACACAAAAAAGAATTTTAATATATCAATTATAGGTCTACTCAATCTAAAACTTTGCGACCATGTTTTTCCCCACAATCATATATTATCTTAACAAATCGAAAACACAAGGTGCGTAAGGTATTTGAGGACATACCATTTTGGGTCATTGCCGCAGTTTTTGCTAACTCTGTATAAATTTTTTTAGGAAATAATAATTGCAGACCCTCAGCTTACTCAAGAAATGAAAAGGCATTCGATTATTGACCGTAGCGATTTAGAGATATCGCGATTTTTTAAAGTTGCCAGATCTTTCTTCTACAAAGTTTGTAAGGAGATAGAGACTGAAGATGAAAACGTATCACCTGTATCAAAGTATGAAAAGCATTCTAAATGCTCTGAAATCATCAAAACACTTGAGTTTATCCAGCAAGTTCAACAGACCATTGATTACAATCCCAGAAAGTTCATGAGGTCAATTGCAAAAGATCTCTGTGTGTCAGAAGGAACAGTCAGATACAAGTCTAATATGATGAGGAAAGATCAATTTGTCAGAAAAAGCAACAGAAAATCACTACACCAGATCTAAAAGGCTCTTAAACACACTGAAAAATCCGGCAGAAGAAGATTTGATTTGGTTTTTCTCAAACGAGAAAAACTTCGACCAAGATCAAAAAGTTAAGAGATGTAATGATAGATGGTTATGTTCAGACCCTTCTGAAGTTCCAAGTGTTATGCATAGAAAATTTCCTGCAACTGTCATGGGTTTAGGGGTTGTCAGCAATAAAGGTCATGTGATGCCTCCTTACTCCTTTCTACCTCTGCCGTCTACATTAAGGTCCTGGAAATAATTGTTAAGTTCTAGATAGAAGGCCATATGTGTTTCAGTAAGACTCTGCACTATCACACATGGCTCTAGTAACACAGGAATGGATGGCTGAAAATTTTCTTAATCACATAACCTCTAACATTTGGCCTCATAATTTCTCATATCTCAATCCATTGGACTATTACATGTGGAGCGCTGTTGAGAGAGAGAGGTCAATGAACATGCCCATAACACCAAAGATTCTTTGAAAGCTGCCATAGTCAGAGTAATGTCCAAAATTAACCAGGACCATTTGATTCAAGCATGTAGATGATTTAAATCTCATATAGAAGCAGTTGTTGAAGCTGAAGGTGGCTTTAATGAATAACATTATAGAAAAGAAGATTTATTTTTTATCCCTATACCATTTTTTGATAAAGTTATCTGGTATTATATAGCTGTTTTTTTATAAACACAAATCTGTCCTCAAATATCTTATGCACCCTGTGCATTACAAAACCCTATTCTATCTTTATGATAGCAAGTTATTATTCGCAATGACAATACGCTACCTTTATGATAGCAGGTTAGTGCTCAAAATTATATTTGTGTATGTTTAATGTTTGCCTGCACGTAAATATGTAATGTATGTATATGTGCATTTGTGTGTACGCACGCGTGTGTTTTGCAGTGTGAATTGAGTAAGACTGTGTACATCTCTCACTCGCAGCATCTTCTTCGTTCTGCTAGTTTTCTGTTGACCTAAACATCAGATGACCAAACAATATATCTGTCAAACTGTCAATATCTGTAATAATACATCACTCTTGAACACTGCCTGACTCTATCTACACATCCCCATCCAGATACTTCGATATACATGTACATGCACAAACACACACACGCAGGCAGACGCGGACACTCATATACATACGCACGAACATATATATACATGTCTACACATATGTACGTATATATCTATACACACGTACTCACACACACACACACACACACACACACACACACACACACATAAATATGTTTATACAGATACACATCATTCGTTTTCTGCATACACGTTTCTATATATCACTGAGAGTCTGAGTTGTGTGTGTGTGTTTGTGTGTGTATGTGCGTTTGCTGTTTGTCTGTGTGTATGCATGTGTGTGTTTGTTGTGTGTCCGTGACTGTGTTGTGTGTGTGTGTGTGTGTGTGTGTGTGTGTGTGTGTGTGTGTGTGTGTTTGCTGTGTGTACATATGCGCGCGCACCCATCTATCAAATTCTCAATTGAAACGAAATTAAACTCCAAAAGGGTCAAACTCTGACCCTTTCTTGGAATCTGAAATTCGTCTGCGAGAGAATTATAAGATGAAACCAATTATATCGTTTTCTAATTTCTTTATCATTCAGTCGGTCACATTATCGGCACACAACATCAACCGCCAGGATGACAGGTAGATATCTATATAAATGTGTGCGTGCGTGTACACCTATGTGGTGTGTAGAGAGAGAGAGGAGAGAGAGAGAGAGAGTGTGTGTGTGTGTACGTGCGTGCGTGTGTGTGAAGCCTAACGTAAACTAAATATTAATTCAGCGTCGACAATTGTATATATATTCATTTATATATATCTGAGAGTGAATATATTCATTTGTAAATATACACGCACACATTCATACATATCTATGTAGCTATACTCATACGCGCGCATGTATACATACATGTATACATGCATGCATATATTTATATACACACACACAGATACATATATATATATATATATATATATATATATATATATATATATATATATATATATATATAATTGTGTGTGTGTGCGTTGTATATGTGTGTGTAACTTCCTGTCAAATTTCTAGCCTAAAAATGACATATATACTTTTAAGGACCATAAGTATAATCTTCAATATTTTCCCAATATAATTGATAAGTGTGAAAAAAATAGAACGAGTCTGGTGTCCTGTATTCTGCGTTTTCGTAAGAGGCCCTTTTTTCCCCGTTATAAATATTTGTTGAATACAACTAATAGTAGTAGCTTATAATGTGTTTGGGTCGTTACAGACCAAAAATGATGAAAGCGCCACACCTGTCTGATGAGGATGGTTACCAGAAACCCTGCAGGACAGAAACAATACTTGTCTATAAAAAAAAGATAAAAAAAAGGAGCACTCCGTCAGTTACGACGACGAGGGTCCCAGCTGATACGATCAACGGAGAGGCTTGCTCGTGAAATTAACGTGCAAGGGGATGAGCACTCCACAGCCGCGTGTACCCTTAACGTAATTCTCAGGGAGATTCAGCGTGACCCAGAGTGTGACAAGGCTGACCCTTTGAAATACAGGTACAATTCATTTTTGCCAGTTGAGTGGACTGAAGCTACGTGAAATAAAGTGTCTTGCTCAAGGACACAATGCGTCGCCGGGAAACGAACTCACGACCTTACGGTCGTGAGCAGAATGCCCTAACCACTAAGCCACGCGTCTTCATTAGAGAAATCTATTGTGTAGACAACGGCCATGTCGCAAAAGTCAAAGACTTCGAAATTTGACTTAATATCCACTGGGAGAGAGGCACTCTTTTGCTTTTGATAAAGTATGTCTCTAGAGAAAAGTACTAAAATATGCAAACATACAACAGCGATGGAAATGAGTGGTTTTACTGGGCTGGCCAGGGTTGGGCTGGGATGGGCTGCGCTGGGCTGGGCTGGGATGGGCTGAGCAGGGTTAGGCAACCCCAGAAAGCAGTAGACCGGAAAAGGACAATTCCGACCGTGAACCGTAACTGCCTGTGAATGCCTGGAAAAAGGTGAAAGATAATGCTGATATATATATATATATATATATATATATATAGATATATATATATATATATATATATATATATAGCATATTTATAATCCTTTCTACTCTAGGCACAAAACCTGAAATTTTTGTGTGGGGGCCAGACGATTAGATCGACCCCAACTGGTACTTAATTTATCGATCCTGAAAGGATAGCAGGTAAAGTCGACCTCGGCGGAATTTGAACTCAGAACGTAACGGCAGATGAAATACCCATTTCTTTACTACCCACAGAGAGGACAAACAAGGACAGACAAACGGATTAAGTCGATTACATAGACTCCAGTGCGTAACTATTACTCATTTAATCGACCCCGAAAGGATGAAAGGCAAAGCCAACCTCGGCAGAATTTGAACTCAGAACGTAACGGCAGACGAAATACCGCTAATCATTTCGCCCGGCGTGCTAGTGTTTCTGCCACCTCGCCGTCTATGGCATATTTATAATGTGCATCTAATGCTAATATGCATGACATCTACAAGGCGGGAAACTGGCAGAGTCGTTAACACGCCGAGGAAATGCTTAGCGGCTTATCATCCGTATTTCCGTTCTGAGTTCAAATTGCGCCGAGGTTGACTTTTTGTCCTTTCGGAAGTTCCATAAGAAAAGCTACCAGTCTGGCCTCGATTTAATCGATTTAGCTACTCCCCCACCCCACCCCGGAATCGCTGGCTTTGTGACATAATTTGAAATCAATATGCATGACACATTTTATTTGTCTCAGTCATTGGACGGCGTCCATGCTAGGGTTCCAACTTTGAAAAGTTTAGTCGAACGTACTATATGTTTTAAAGTCTTATATTTTATAAAGCTTGCCCCTTATTCTCTCGGTTGACACCGCCAGTAAAATCAAGGCGAAAAGATTCAGGTGCTACGGACCCTATTCATCCAAAAGGCAGCTTGAATACACAACGGGTGGGCTGTGTCGTGACTATTCATTTATTCAACGCTTTCTTGTCCAACAGAAGGTTCGTATAGAGGGTATGTAGTGAGTGTATACCCTGTGTCAATTGTCCAAGAAAATGTCGACCAACTACAGAACATGTTTGAAAAGAATTTCAGTGGTTGTGTGACAAGAAGCGTACTTCACAACCTCGTAGTAACAGGTTCAGTCCCACTGCGTTCCACATTGGGAAAGTGTTTTCTACTGTGGCCTATATATATATATATATATATATATATATATATATATATATATATATACATATACATATACATATACATGACAAGCTTCTTTCAGTTTCCTCTACCAAATCCACTCACAAGGCTTTAAACGGCCCGAGGCTATAGTAGAAGACAAGATGCCACGCAGTGGGACTGAACCCGGAACCATGTGGTTGGCAAGCAAGCTACTTACCACACAGCCACTCCTGCGCCTGTACATATATATATATATATATATTTATTTATTTATTATTGTTGTTATGTGTGAATGTGTGTGTTTCTCCTCCATCCACCGCTTGATAACAGGTGGTTATGTCCCCGTAATCTAGCGGTTCGGCAAAAGGGTCCGATCGAATAAATACCAGGATGAGAGGGGAACAAATTTAAGTACTGGTATCGCTTCGTTCGACTAAAAATTCATCAAGGTTGGTGCCCCAGTATGACCGCAGTCAAATGGCTGAAACAAGTAAAACATAGAAGATAAACGATTATCACTGGGTGCGTCAGAGCTGAAACTACGGCAGGGAAAGAGAGGGAGAGGTGGGTAGACAGAAAGAGAGAGGGAGGGAGAGAGAGGGGGAGGGAGAGAGGGAGGGAGAGAGAGGGGAAGAGAGAGAGAGTCGAATACATGGATGGTGATTACCCAAGTATCCTAAAACGTGAAACCTGATGTTCGTGTTTGCATTGGGGCGGATTCCGCTGAAAACATGCATCATTTATTGTGGATGTTGTTAAACTAGATTGTGGATTAGTCTTTCCCCTTTTAATACCCAAATGAGCTCCGATAAAATTCTCGCCATTGAACAACCTTATTTTAGATATAAAAGGGAAAGATTAAGGTACGACATGTTGGCATACATGAATGTACACTAAAATCGTCATTAAATGAGTACGCATGCGTAGAGGGTGAGAATATCCACAACATATAAAATATCCAGTTATAAAACTCGTTACGTAGCATGGCGTTTAGATTGTTGACTAAGAAAGGAGATCCGCAGGAAGAAATCAAATACGGCAAAAGCTAATCAATAATGTTTATAGAAATAATTTAGGAGATCGAATTATATGCAACAATAAAGAAATAAATACGATGTGGTAGATATAAGAATACAATCAAGATCGTGGCACTCCGTCGGTTACGACGATGAGGGTTCCAGTTGATCCGATCAACGGAAAAGCCTGCTCGTGAAATTAACGTGTAAATAGCTGAGCACTCCACAGACACGTGTACTTTTAACGTAGTTCTGAAAGAGGTTCAGCGTGACAGAGTGTGACAAGGTTGGCCCCTTTGAAGTACAGGTACAACAGGAAACAGGAAGAAAGAGTGATAGAAAGTTGTGGTGAAAAAGTACAGCCGGATTTGCCACTACCCCCTACCGGAGCCTCGTGGAGATTTAAGTGTTTTCGCTCAATAAACACTCGCAGCACCCGGTCTGGGAATCGAAACCGCGATCCTACGACCGCGAATCCGCTGCCCTAACCACTGGGCCATTGTGTCTTCACACTATCAAGATATAGTGAAGACAAAAAGAAAAAAATTGTACATGAAGTGTGTTGCATAAACAAACTACTGCATGCTTATAATACAGATGAACAACTTACAAGGAACCTCTGTAAGCAGAAAGCGAAATGCATTGGGCCGGCGGTGATGTATTTGCAATAAGTAATTATTCCTGCTATAGGCCTCAAGGTGCGGAGAGGGCTATTCAAACTGGTATTTATTTTACTGACAACGAATGGATGAAAGGCGACGTCGACCTCGGTGGAATATGAACTCAGAACGTAAAAGTGGACGAAATTCTGCCAATTCTGACGTGCTAACGATTCTGCCAGCTCACCGCCTTGAACTTTTAAGAAATTGATACATTACAAACTAATCCAAAATTGCAAATCACCACAAAATGACAACCCAGAAAAATCTACACACACACACAAACACACACACAACACACACACACACACAACACACACAACACACACACACACACACACACACATATATATATATATATACATACACACGTCCACGCAGACTGATACACTCACGCATACGCAAGCCTGCACACAAAAACACAGACATGTAAACACTCAAGCGCACACATATTTAATGTAATCATTTCCGAATATGAAAATTACAAACTTCATGACTTTAACTGTAGCAATTTGGACAAACATGTACCACTAAGCTTTTATCTCTCTAACTAACTATGCATCATCTTGGAAGGAATTAATGTATAACAGCAAATACTTTAAATCATGCTCATCAACGGTGTATTTTGGGGAGGATTTCAAGCTGAGTTCAACTTCGATGGCTAACTTCGCGAAGGCGCTGTATTTCGCGCTGCTCCCGTCCACTCAGCTGGCAAAAATGAGTTGTACCAGTAATTCGAAGGGGTCCAGGCTTGTCACATTCTGAGTCACACTGAATCTCCCAGTCGGCTACGTTAAGAGTACGCTTGTCTGTGGAGTGCTCGGCCACTTACGCGTCAATTTCAGAAGCAAGCTGTTCCATTCATCGGATCAACTGTAACATTCAACGTCGTAACCGATAGAGAACCAGTTATTTATACATATGAAAATAATTAATACATATAGACATATATATATATATAATGTATATATATATATATATATATGTATGTAGTATGTATATATATATATATATTATATATATATATATATATATATATATATATATATATATATCTCTATATCTCTCATTCTTTTTACTTGTTTCAGTCAGCTTTCGTACAAAGGGGTCTAATGGCTCTTAGACTTTTTGGGAGGGTAACCGGATCGACCTATCTCAAGTGTAACTGCCCGTAATGGTGGTGACTTCAGGGACTTGAATGAGAGAAAGAAAGCCACGAATGTCCCGTCTTTTTTGCCTGTCCTTCTAATTGTTGTTTCTCTGTCCGTCTATCTGTCCGAATGTTTTAATGTCCTCTATTGCGTTTTGTTCCATTTATATGTATTGATATATATATATTTATATTATATATATATATATTATATATATATATATATAATAATATATATTCTATATATATATATATATATATTATACGATGGGCTTCTTTTAGTTTCTATCTGCCAAATCCAGTCAAAAGGCTTTAGTCGGCTCGTGGCTATAGTAGAAGACACTTGCCCAAGGTGCCACGCACTGCAACTGAACCCGGAACCATGTGGTTGGGAAGCAAGCTTCTTACCACACAGCGTGCGCCTATATATATTTATGATTCTTTTTCGGAACAGTGAAACTCGAAGCTCATAAAGCTATAATAATAGTATGTAAACATTGGATTGAAAAATATCTTTAGATTGAAAAAGTCGAAGACTACCCATGGGATATACAACCACATCCTCTGTAAAAGGGTAGCATCCGAATTTTTCTATTTTTCCCAATATTTGCATATTTTTTTTATTTATAACTTTATGTGCGTCGAGATCCAGTTCCAAAATAAGAGTTATTTCACGTTCTCTCGAAAGTTCATCGTTTATCTTT
>NW_021833889.1:50000-53129 GCF_006345805.1 Octopus sinensis | reverse complement strand
TGTCTATTAATTGTTACAGAGGACACAGTTTTCGTCTTTCAAAACTTAATAGACTTCCGAGTATATTAAAGGGTTAAAATTCAATATTGCGCCTTACTTTGTGTTTGTTTGTGTGTGCATGCATACATATATACATACATACATACATACATACATACATACATACACATATATATATATATGTATATGTATATATGCACACACAAAGCACACGCAAAGTAAAACACGATATTGAATTTATATACATATATATATATATATATATATATATATATACACTTATGTGTATGTGTGTGTGTGTGTTGTACAAAATACAGTGAGAGAGAGAGAGAGGAAACAGAGAGAAGGAGGGAGAAAGTGAGATGCTGTATGGCAAAGGCAGATAGGTAGAAATACAGGTAGATAGAGAGACAGACACACAGATACATAGAGGGTGAGGTAATGA
This sequence comes from Octopus sinensis, assembly GCF_006345805.1. NCBI lineage: Eukaryota > Metazoa > Mollusca > Cephalopoda > Octopoda > Octopodidae > Octopus > Octopus sinensis. Next base: position 52,684 of record NW_021833889.1, on the reverse strand, counting down.
GTGATAAAGCTAGATATAACGGAAAAACAAGGAGAGAGAGAGAGAGAGAGATGAATATAAGGACTTAGTAAGAAAGAAAGAAAGAAAGAAGGAAATGAAGGTAGAAAGGAAGAAGGGAATGAAAGAAATATGTAACTGAAGTTAGAAAAGGAAAGAGAGAGAAAAACGGATAAAAGCTGTCAAGGAGTCCAGCCTACAAAGAGACAGAGACACACAGACAGATGGACAAGGAGTTAGAAAGAATGGTTATGTAAACAACAGACTCCACCCCACCACCAACACCGCAACCTCTACCACCGCCACCACCACCACCGTCACCACCACCACTACCACAATCGCCACCATATTTCCACCGCCCTCATCTATGCCACCATTACAAGCACCACCACCACCACCACAAACCACCACCACCACCACCATCACCATAAACACATCATCACCATCACCATCATTAACACTGATATAAAAAGAAAAAAGAAATAGCCGTTCCGGAAGCCGTCAAGAAAGCGTCCCTATTGGACACATTGACACGTGACAGCAGACATTTTGAAAGATAAAGAATTATGGCTTACAGCATTGCAGTCTGGGAAATATTTACATGATTCGGATGTGTAGTGATGGGAGATGTCAGTGATGATATCGGTGTTGTTGTTGATGTTGAATTTGTAGTTTAACCCCTGGATAGCCTGATACAACAGACCTCTGATCAAAAATTCTTCCGACCGTTGCCACCATCTTTGATTTAGTTCACATTGGACTACGTTATCCAATTTCTTTATGTGTGGTTAAAGTTGGTTGTATATTGAGGGAGACTTGGCTGGTACTTTTAGTAGGTCGAAGTGTATAAAACTATAAATAATAGCATATAGATATTGGATTTAAGAAAAAACATTTGGATGGAAAAATCGAACGCTGCCCGACATTTTCTATCCAAAAAGGCTTTTAATCCGATGTTATTTATTACGGCGAGCCGCTGAATAGCGTCACCAGTCATTGAACGATGGCGAGAATAAGAGGTACGTGTCTCTTGCATCAGTTCGTAGCGTCTTCCTTCACGATCTCTGTCGCTGAAGAGGAGATAAACTCTCCGAAATGCATGCAACCAAAACAGTTTGGTTAGTGGGTTATATGGGCTGACTCAGTGTATATACACCTATTTATCATCAATGAGAAATTTTCTCCATCACAAAATGCAGTGAATGGCTTCTTACAGATTTGAACGCCTCAAACATATTTGAACTGGTTACATGTTTGTATTTATTATTGTTAGGCCGTCAAGTATGAAATATGTAGTAAGGTACATGGTAAACTTTGACGGCTGCTCATTTTGCGCCATTATTATATTTTGACAATCTTTAATTTTTGTTAGAAAGCTGAGACATCTATTTCTTTATTCTAACTCATTTTGAGCTTTATAAAATATTTATAAGTCTTTTTTGCTATTTATGTTTAGAGATGGATAAGTAGGAAATTCGTACAGTTTTGAAACACGAGTTCTTTCTTGGAAATACAGCATCACAGACAGCTCGGAATATTAATGGAGTATTTCATTCTAATGTTATTACCCAGCAGACTATCAAATTGATTTGCAAAATTTCGTTCTGGTAACTTTCGCTTCACAGATGAGCAACGCGGTCGACCAGAAACAGCATGAAAACAATATTGACTCACCTAGTTCAAATCAGTAAAGTGAAAAAGTTGGATAAGTGGGTTCCACATGAACTCAATGAAAATCAGAAACAGCAACGTTTGGAAGCCTGCATTATGCTACTTTCTCGTCACAAAAGTGAATCATTTTTTAATCAAATTGTAACATGTAATAATAAATGGATCCAATACAACAACCGTACACGTTCTGCACAATGGTTGAGCAAAGACGAGCCACCAAAGCACAGTCCAAAAGCAAAATTCGTGTGTTTGGTGGTCTGGCGCTGGTGTGATTCATTATGATTTCATTAAACCTGGCTCTTCGATCACGGCCAAAGTATACTGCAGCCAACTGGACCAAATGATGCAGACACATAGGAAAAAACTACAGCCTAGATTAGTCAACAGATCCACTCCTATTTTATTGCAAGACAATGCCAGACCATACATCACAAAAGTGACATTGGCGAAACTACAGCAGTTGGAGTTGGAGTTGGAAGTTCTCAATCATCCATCATACTCACCTGATCTTGCCCCCACTGGCTACCACTTTCTCCAGAATTTGGATCACTTTTTGATGGGAAAAATTTTAATTCCGACGATGCTGTAAAAGGGGCCTTCCAAGATTTTATTGACTCTAGATTGCTAGGCTTTTACTGTTCCCGGCTGGACAAGCTTCCGTTGAAATGGCAAAAGTGTATTCACGATATGGGTGCATACGTTGATGAATAAAACTATTCCTTGTATTTATAAAACTTTAGTAAACATTTTTTTCTTTTCTACAAATTTCATTCTTGACGACCTAATATTTGTAAGTTTATTAACTCTGAGTTCTCCAGTTAAAAACGAATTATTTCACATCTCACAGTTTCTAAATTCTTATAAGATGCAGAAATGAACATGTTACACTCTATACGCTGTCCAGTCCATTGCTGCAGTCATCGTGCACTGCAACATGCAGAGATAAACCATTATATGGATTGCAATGCAACACTACAGACATATTGCATTCTATGCCCCTTCTCTAGCCTATTTTT
>NW_021833889.1:35000-42500 GCF_006345805.1 Octopus sinensis | reverse complement strand
ACATTTATTTATACGCACAGACGCACAAACACACACACGCATATGTATATATACAACACACATACACACAAACGTTTTAATCAGTTACTCTCCGCCCACCCACACATATAAATGCTTGTACATACATATACATATATGCATATATATATATTTATCTACTTGTGAAATTATACACTCGTGAATTTCATCACACACAACATGGACAAAATTTCTTCTTTAGAAAAAATAGATATTCAAATAAGTAAAACATAATATCATGAATAGCGATAGCAAAACCGGTCGATATATTAAAAATTATATTAAAACTATGTAATTGTGCGTATTTTCCTTTTTTAATTTCTTATATATATATATATATATATCTTTATATATAGTCTGTATGTGTATATTCATACATATATATATATGTATATAAACATATACATACATAACATACATACATACATATATATATATATATATATATATATATATATATTATATATATATATATATATGCATATAAATGCATATATATATATTATATTCATGCTCACACACCCGTATTATATTCACATATATTCGCAAAATATACGTAGTTTTGATTTATGTAAATCCCACCCACCCCCGCACTAATTTAGTAATTCTATAAATTCCAAGTAATCAGCAATTTGATTTTCAAAATATTTTCTTAATTACTTTTCACTCAGCTGGATTATATCTATGAGACAACGTAGAGCAACAGCTCGTAATGCAGTTTCGGATCCCAACGGAATCAGACCTTTCCCCATTACGTCTTTTATGAAACAGCAACACTCGGTGATTCTGAGGTGCAGCTGTGAAGGGTTTTCAGCAGACCTTATCAATCTGGGTATTTATTTTTAAGTCTCGAACTTATTGTAGCATTCTCTGTTTGTTGTAGTGGTAAGTGATGGTTGATAAACGAAGACACAGTTCTTTTCAAGCAGTGGCAATAAAAACAGAGACTTAGACATACACACATAAACACACGCACACAAGCTAAAAGAGTTCCTTGGGAGCTCCATAAAGCCTGATACTGTGCAAAAGCTGCAATTACTAAACCTTTTTCATCTCTCATCAATACTGATGAGCGGCAAAAATGGTATCTTGATTATCGAAAAAGCTCAATGGAACAATGTCATCGTCTCTGATGAATCATCATTCACCCTTTTTTCTTACCCCGGGGCGAGTTTTATCTGGTGACACCCTAAAGAAGCCTTTAACTCTGACTGCTTGACCCCTACTATAATTCATAGTTTAAGCAGCCATATCATGGAATTGTTTTGGCCTTTTAATTGTTGTACATGATAGAGTTAACGCCAATAATTATTTGAGTAGTAGCAGGACCCGTGAATATTTCACGGAATTAATGCTTAACCTATTAGGTTATTCCTGAAACTTTATCCAAAAACCTGGAAGTTCAGCCTGTGTTGTGTCTGTATGTGTTGTGTCTTATCTGCTAATCATTGGAAATTGGAATACGATGATTATATATGTAAAATATAGGGGTCAGTTTCACGGGGTAAGGGCGGTAAAAATTTAAAGCAACATGGCGTACTCTTAAAACCACATCGTTGGTAACTTCTAAACCAAGGCAATGGTTCAGAGCTAATAGACATTTCAATTTGCGTACATCTTTCAATCCAGTACTTCTTTGTAGACTATGGTCTTCGTGTAAGGTCTCCCTCTTCTTTTCCCTTATTTGTCAGTGTTGATAAGTTTAGCTCCCATATCAGATAATTTGTGACCCCTTGAGAATGCAACATATAACTGACCTTGGCCGAATACAGGTTCAGGCAAGAACAATCCTACTTTAATCAAATGTCTGCCCTTGTGATTTATTGGTAGTCATTGCATAGTGAGAGGAAGAGTACAGGAAACTAGTTTCTTTCTAAAGTGAATGGCAAGTTTGGGATGCGCATGCGTTAAGTGTTAGGTTATATAAAAAACTTAGTTCAATTAAGGAAAAACTTACTTTTCATTATGCACTTACCATCACCAACACCACCACCATCATCATCTCTTTCTCTCATTCTCTCTCTGCCTTTCTTTCATCTCACCATCGGAACATCACCCCTCTGCTAAAATTATATTCATAATTCCCCTCCATATCACTACCTTCAACTAACTTTTTTACCACGTAATAGATATTATGTCCCCCCCGCCACATGTCATGGACGCTTCTCTCTCCGTCTTTTCTCTCTCTCTCTCTCTCGCTCTCTCTTTCTGCCCCACTTTTCACCGGATCCTCCTTTTTTCTCCCTCTTTTTCTTTAATCCCGTGAAAGCGTTACCGACGGGCTAAGTAACGGAATGACAAGCAGAATTCTTATAAGATTGTGGCTTATCATATCCGTACTATGGTAGAAACAGTGTTCCACGATGGAAGTGCAATCTTCCAGGACGATAAAGAGCACAAAAATGAAGTAGGCCACTTGAATACTCCACTTCCCCCACTATCACCGGATCTCAGTATAATCGAAGATTTATGATGCACTTTGGAGCAGCAAGCCAGGAGCCACTTCCTTCGCCATTATCGTTGAAAACAAAACTAAAGCAGATTTTAGTCGACGAATGCTTCGAAGTTGCTTTAACAATCGTTCGAATGTTGTATGACTCAATTCCCTGATACAGCAAAGCTCTGATCAATGGCAAAGGTGGATCACAGGGCTACTTTATTTTATCGACTCCGAAAGGATGAAAGGCAAAGTCAACCTCGGCGGAATTTGAACTATGAACGTAAAAATGGACGGAATACAGCTAAGCATTTTGCCCGACGTGCTAACGATTCTGCCAGCTCGCTACCTTAACCCTTATTCATATATTGGTTTCAAATTTTGACACAAGGCCAGTAATTTTAGAGGAGGGGTGCAGTCGATTACAGTATTCAGCTGGTACTTATTTTATCGACCCCGAAAGGATGAAAAAGAAAGTCGACCTCGGCAGAATTTGAACTTCGAACGTAAAAACGCATAAAATGCCGTTAATCACTTTGTGTGGCGTAATAACGATTCCGATATATATATATATATAACCATTGTATATATTACGTGATATGGGGTTCTTTTGTTGAAGCGAAATCGAAGCAGTGAAAATTTTGGCTCTTTATAATAGAGAGAACAATAAAGAAATACGAAAAGTGAATGCAACAAGTTTTGTGTATTCTTAAATATCTAAAAGATATGCTTCGTGATGTGTGTGTGTATATATATATATATATATATATATATATATATACATGAGTGTTGTGTGTGTGTGTGTGTGTGCGTGTGTGCATAATATATGCTTTCTACTAAAGGCACAAGGCCTGAAATTTGGGGAGAGGCAGACTAGTTGATTACATTGCCCCCGGTGTTGAACTGGTGCTTATTTTATCGACTCCGAAAGAATGAAAAGCATAGTCGACCTCAGCGGAATTTGAACTCCAGTCCAAACACCGGAAACCATTTTGCCCGGCGTGCATTTCGCCACCGACACATTTAGCCACCTTCACATTTTGTACATTATATGAGATTAACAAAGGCTTGCTTTAAACGACATATAATATATTACCGTATTTGATGGCATAAAACATGTAGAAGCGTTTCGGTAGCGCATATTCAGGGCAAAAGGGCCCTACTTCGCGTATACGATCCGGCACGATGGTTTTCAGAATTTTATTTTTGAAAAAAAAAAAGTGCGTCTTTTGTATCATGAAATACGGTTTATTATATATATCATATGAGGAAATCAAAGGTTGATTGTAAACAACACAGATGTTATATATATTCATACAATTTCTTCTGCATAACGTTCTCATTATCAACCGATGGCACGAGTCATAAAGATTTCGTTACCGTCTGTTATTATCCCTCCATTCAAGTGGAGGCGAATAGTATATTCACGTCCAGGAAATATCCAGACTTTGTGGCCAAAACAATAGCACGGGTTTTTCTTCATATTAGTTTTACCAAACTAGAGTTGATTGGAGGTAGGTGTGACCGCGTCATAATGCAACCATTGATATTTAATAGTACTAAGGAAGCGATCTGGCAGGACCGTTACCATGCCGGAAGAATTTTTTGGTGATATTTCTTCCGACTATACATTCTGAGTTCAAATTCCATAGAGGTTGGCTTTACTTTACATCCCTTCGGCATCGATAAAATAAATACCAGTCGAATACTGGGGTCGATGTAATCAACTTAACCCATCCCTTGAAATTGCTGGCTTTGTGCCGAAATTTGAAACCAATATTTAATAATATTTATTGAGGATTAGGTTAAACTTCAAAAGAAAACCCCTTCAAGGTAAGAAACCATTTCGAGTGCTTACAGCGGGATGTGAACCCAGGAGCGACAAATACCGACTGCAAAGTCACGAACCCACACAACTATGTCATCTCAAATAGTCGATAATGAACACAGTTAATTAGCAAGGCAGATATTTTTAACAGTTAATTTCTGCAGTATCAATTAAATAGGATTATATGGCTAAAACCTAATTAGAATCGAACGATTATAGTAATTAATCATGAGAAGGAAATTAATGATAACGATTTGCTTTTCTCAGGCACAAGGCCATTTATGGAAAGGTGTTGGATGGCATTGGGATTCGACTCATTTAGCAAACCATAGGATATTACTGGTACAGAAACGCAGTGTGACACTAGTGTACATCAGTCGTACTGATTATTATAGGGACATTTACTGCATTGGTATTGACCTTAAATAAAGGGTTAGTACATTAGTAACTATAGTTTTATTAATATATATTTAATGACTATTAGAGTTTTATTTATTATACTAGTGACTATTTTAGTGTAATATATAAATGACTATTAATGTATCATTAAGTATAGCAGTGACTATTATAGTTTCATTAGTATACATTAGTGACTATTTTAGCGTCATTAGTACATTAGTAACTATAGTTTTATTTGGTTTTACTAGTGACCATTTCAGTGTAATTAATATATTAGTGACTCTTAATGTATCATTAAGTATAGGAGTGACTATTATAGTTTCATTAGTATACATTAGTATACATTAGTATACATTAGTGACTATTTTAGCGTCATTAGTATATTAGTAACTATTATATTACAGTTTTATTAACACATTAGTGACTGTTATAATGTTATTTGTATATATTAATGACTATTATGGTTTTATTAGTGTATATTAGTAACTATTATAGGTCATTAATATATTAGTAACCATCATAGGTCATTAGTACATTAATGAGTATTATGTTATTGGTATATATTAGTGACTGCTTTAATTTTATTAGTATGTATTAGTAACTAATATAGTATTATTGGTATCTTTTACTCACTTCAGCCATTGGATCGCAGCCTTACCAAGGCATCCCTGGAAGGGTTTTGTCGAAGAAACAGACCTTATTTTTTGTTTGGTCTGTCACTTATTCTATTTGCTGTAACGCTAGTTACAAAGACGTAAACAAACCAACAACGTTTTTCAAGTGGTAAACGAAGGACAAACACACATATACACACACATACGGGGGGAGGGGCTTCCACACAGTTTTCGGCTACAAGATTCATTCACAAAGCATTAGTTGGCCCGGAGAGCCTATTTACATACATTAATACATTCATAGAATATACATATATATATACACACTCGCACATAAACACACACACACACACACACACACACACACACACACACACACACACACACATATATATACTTTATTAATAAAGATGCAAGGACATCACAAAAACTGTTTCTCGGAGTTTCACGTTCCTGTTCATCGGACAGTTTTTATACACATATATCTGTGCACACACACACACACACACACACACACACATATATAAGAGACCAATATGTATATATATTTGTATATATCCAATTTGGACCTGTCTGTGTGTGAAAGTATACAAATATATGAGTGCGCGCGTTTGTTTACATGTACGCATTGGTAGATTCATATGCTCTCACACATATGCAAATGTATACACACACTCACACACATACATGCACGTAAACGTGTCTATTTGCGTAAATGTGTGTGTGTATGCCTATGTATAAGTATGTGTGTAAGCATGTGGGCGTGTATGAATATTTGGATGTATCTGCACGAACGAATGTGAAGTTTACCTCCCGATTACATGGTTCCGGGTTCAGTCCTACCGCATTCCACCTTGGCCAACTGTCTTCGACTATTGCTCTGGGTGGAGCAAGGCCTTGTGAGAGGATCTGGTAGATAGAAGGGGAAAGAAGGCCGTCGAATATATTATATGTGTGTGTATGTATGCATGTATGTAAGTATGTGTATGTGCATGTTTTCGCGTATTTGTTTGACTACCACCATCACCTGACAACCGGTGTTGGTTTGTTTACGTCCCTGTGACATAGAGTTTGGCAAAAGTGATCGATAGAATATGCAGTATACTTGGAACCCCACCACAAAAAGAAAAAAAACAAACGAACAAATAATAATTGTTGAAGTTGGCTGAACACTTCAAAGTGGTGCTGTAGTATGGCCGCAGTCAGGTGACTGAAGCCAGTAAAAGATAGATGGAGGAATGGATGGATGGAGGGATGGATGAATGGAAAGATAGATGGATGTATATATATATATACTCTTCTACTCTTTTACTTGTTTCAGTCATTTGACTGCGGCCATGCTGGAGCACTGCCTTTTTTAGACGAGGAAATCGACCCCAGAAGTTATTCTTTGTAAGCCTAGTACTTATTCTAGCGGTCCCTTTTGCCGAACTGCTAGGTTACGGGGACGTAAACACACCACCATCGGTTGCCAAGCGATGTTTGGGAGATAAACACACACACACAAACATATGCACAGACATACGTATGTGTATGTATATATATGATGGGCTTCTTTCAATTTCCGTCTACCAAATCCACTCACAAGGCCTTGGTCGGTCCGAGGCTATAGTAGAAGACAGTTACCCAAGGTGCCACGCAGTGGGACTAAACCCGGAACCATGTGCTTGGGAAGCAAGCTGCTTACCACACAGCCACTAACGACAAATCAGGGTTCATTGGATGAAAGCGATAATCACGTGATATGGACACGAACGTGTCTCCTGAGGATTGCTGGTGCTTTGCAAACCTTTTGACAAATAGAAATAAGTTGAGGACTTGGTGATCATTTACTAGTGTTTTCTTCAGTCAATGGCCAACACCTGTTTCTCTTCGCGCGGCAAAACCATAATGACACCTAAGGTTTTAATTTAGAGGAGCGGTGTTTTGCCAACGTGCCTTGATGCTTGCACGAAGTTGGTCCCGATGCTGGAGTCGACCGAACCAGTTAAGTGTCCCACAAGTGAGGGGTCGATGCTAGATGTGTCAATCGAAACAATTGTCGTGATTAATAAACATTCTCGTATATTCCATCTTCCGTCTTTCATTTACCATATATATATATATATATATATATATATATATATATATATATATATATGTGTGTGTGTGTGTGTGTGTGTGTGTGTGTGTTTATATGTATGTATATATATGTGTGTGTATAT
>NW_021833889.1:25000-27500 GCF_006345805.1 Octopus sinensis | reverse complement strand
AAGATAAACAAAGTTCTTTTTTTGATTTTAAATATACTCTCCTTCATTTTCTACAATGCTCTTCCATCTATCTGGTAGACTTTCAAGGCTCCTCTTCCAAAATTCACTTGACCGTGATGAAAAAATACTCCTCCAGTACTCTTCTGACATCGTCTACAGAATTCATATTTTTCCTGTCCAAATGATTTTAAAAACTGGGGAATAAGTGATAATCAGACGGGACAAACCATCCATCGATGGCGTAGTCATCACTGAGGAGCTTTTAACTGAAAATGAAATTAAACTAGTATAATGATCTTGCACACCGTGGGAAGCATGTGCTTCTTTGCGGACCTAATGGCGTTTAGCTCTTACTTCTAGCAATGTAGGTGCTACCCTGTACCGTCAGTCACGATTAGTCAATTAGTGACAATTGTATATTTTTTAATACATACATACATACATATATATATAAATATTATATATATATATATATATATATATATATATATATATATATAAATGCGTGTTTTCAGGGTTTATAAATAACAGGGAAAAAATAAACAGATAACAGGGTAGCAAAAATTCACACAAGTAGCAAGGATGTAACAACCTATTTCTAAAGGTGGAAACACCGGGTTAAGTTGAAATGTTTTGCATATACACATATATGTATGTATGTATCTGTCTCTCTGTCTGTCTGTCTCTCTCTCTATCTATCTATCTATCCATCTATCAAACGAACACTTTCAATTCTTCCCTCTTAAATAACGGCAGAGAGATAAGCCTCAAGGTGAACTCGTCTCAAAGTTTGCCCTACACACAACAATACGTAACAACTACGCAACGCAGAGTAGGTTTTGTTGGCTATTGCTATGGTGCTGAACATTAGACAATATCAGAAAAGCAGACACCATATCAGATTTTGGAGACTTCTCACCTACATTGATGCTGATGGCTGAGAAAATACGCAACAGGAAATTGTGAATCTAACACAGGTAATGGGGGACAGAATCCTAACACAAAATTCTAGGGAACATTTCGGTTGCCGCCGTTTGAAGAAGATAAAATACAAATGATTATATATCAACGACTGCACTTTCAAGACAAGAAGACTGCTAGAATCTAGAGTATTTCATATATTAGAAGCTCAGTTTGGGTTTTCGTTTGAGCAAGGACTTGAAGTATGAGAACGTGATGAGATGTGAGGAGACATCTAACCCTAACCCTTACCCTAACCAAACTCGATAATCATCCAGCTACGGTAAAATCAAGATGTAATCAGCCATGACAGATGGAACCAGCAGTTTAGAGGGGGTTTAACAGAAAGTGAACCTTGTAACCCAATGGTGTCCATGTAGGGTCCATATGGCACTTGGGGTGGTCCACATAAAAAATTGTTGTTAAAATTTGTGTGCAATAAATTGCTTTTACTTCAACAATACACAAATTATTTGTATATTTTTTAATACAATTCGTAATATTTCATTATAAAGATATAAGAGGCTTTTTAATATATCGAATAGATATGGAACCCCACCCGAGTAAGAAAGGAATCAAAGGGCTCCATGGGCAAAAAATGGTTGAAAACTATGGTTCTACCCAATATATTCTATTTGGTGGGCTCCGTTTGTTTGACGAGGAGCGACAGAGCAGACGCTCTAATTTGGTTAATTTCATCTCAACGTCAGTCCCGTACCTCACTTCAACGTTGAAAATATTTCGGTATGATCGAATCCACCATTATCCACTATAAATCTATATTGTTATATCTCCTTGGACTAATGCTGGCGTTTCCAACAGAAATAAAATACTTTTATGGCAATGTCATATGTAGTAGAGATTAATTTATGAGCTATCCCGTGAAAGTTTGTCTCACATCTGTCAAAAGATTTGAAAAAAATACTTCACTGTTGTTTTTTATAGTGTATCTAGACCCCAACAAACGTAGGGATTATGATACGGTTACGTGATAAGTTACCTGAGCGGCAAAACATTGACGCCATATTGTAATGAAAGCCCTCGACGCATTTCAGCGCTTGATATACAGTTAGCTCAGAGAAAATGGGTACTTTTGAACTCTGTTCACCTTTGGAGCAAGACTGCGAGTTATTTGAAGATTCAAGTTCAAGCCGACCCCGTGATAGCAAGAAAGGAAAAATCTGTTTAGAGATGCTGGGGTGACTCATTCTACCACCGATAGGAAAATATCTATGAACGTATGTATGACTGTATACATATATGTTTATGTCAGGTCACTTGCGAGTGCTACTGGTAACATGTAACCCAGTACAACCTGTTCCATGGTCGGGTCGTCGTCGACTAAACCGGCAACCCCACCAAGTTTGCTTGGTGAGGAGGGTGTTTATTGGACCACCATATATATATGTCCATATCTATATATCTGTATATATATATATATATATATATATATATATATATATATGTGTGTGGTGTGTGTGTGTGTGTGTATATTTGTGCGTACTATGTCTTTATACCTGTCTGTTTGTCTATCTGTCTG
>NW_021833889.1:7500-22500 GCF_006345805.1 Octopus sinensis | reverse complement strand
CGATTTAGATTCCTAACTCCTCCCACATTTTGCGGTGCAGTTTAACCAAATTCGGGTATCTTATAGTCGTGATTCATATCGAGCCCGTCTGGCTATTAGCGCGCGTCAACGATGAGTCTACGATTTTAAAAATAATTTAACATTTTTTATTCCATTTTAATGCATAATCTTTCGTGTGTCGATGGCGGTGGAGTTGGTGTCCATGGTCACACCTGCACCTGTTTGCTTCTCCCCCTTCTTCCCTCCCTCGTGAAGCTGTGGGGAAGGGAGTGTAAAGAAATCAACGTCGTAATGCGTTGTCAAGGTGACCAGTGTTCTTTTAGAACAACGACTTCATGGCTTGAAGACACCAAAACAGAAATGGCTAAGAAAGCGTCTACATGAGTCTACGATTTAAAAAAAAATTTACCATTATTTTTTCCATTTTAATGCATTTTTTCGGTATTATATAAGGGAAGTAACTCTCTAAAAATGTCTACGATGAGTCAATGATTTAAAAACAAATTACCATAATTTTTTATTCCATTTTCAATGCATTTTTTTGTTTTTTTTTTGCTATAACTCTCTAAAAATGCTTATATAGTTATTTCCCTTACAAACCCGAGCAACGCCGGGCGATACTGCTAGTATATATATATATATATATATAAGTGTGTGTGTATGTATTGTATATACATATGCACTTCCGTATACACTCGTTATTCTTTTTATTTCACTCTGTCTGTTTCTCCCTCACACACAGACTCAATCTCTGTCATAATGTCCCAGTCATATGCTAAACAGACCATTATCTGGAACAGTAGCTTTACTGCGCAAGTCTTGGATTTTTTTGAAGGCGATTTGTAAAGTCTCTATATTGGCACGTTGTCACAGAAACTGACAAAATCCCGAAACCGTCGCGTCCTATAATTTTCTGATTTTTCAAATGAGTGAAGTAGTTAAAGAGTTGCGACCAACTGTGCTTTATTTCATTAATTTACAACAAGACATGTGCTGCTGCAAGACGCCTTCTTTGTAAACCTTTTCTTGCTCATGTTGCCCAATAGAAACAAAAATATACAAACTGACCGCATTAAGCAGATATGGAGACGGCACTAAATATATGTTGGATATTATGAAAACAGATAATCATATTTATATAGTTTGAGAATATGTAAATGCCATGTGGGGTTCAATAATAATCAAAAAACTTTTTGCACTCCATTACGTACAGAAAATGAGTAACAAAAAGTTTAATCAAAAATACAAAATACGCACATAAGCACGAGAGGGGAGTGTCTACACATTTTCTACCGGCGTGGCTGTATGGTAAGAATCTTGCTTCTCAACCTCATGGTCCCGCGTTCAGCCCTAGTGCGTGGTACCTTGAGCAAGTGGCCATGAGCCGACTAAATCTCTGTGAGTGGATTTGGTAGACGGAAACTAAAAGAATCCTGTCGTGCATATATATATATATATATATATATATATATATATATATTTAGATATGTATATATATATATATATATATATATATGTGTGTGTATTTGTTTGTGTGTGTGTGTGTACACATGCATATATGCATATACGCACATATATGTATGTGTGTGTGTTGTGTGTTTCTTTGTGTCTGCATTCGTCCCTCACCACCGCTTGACAACTGATGACTCATTGTTTCTAGAAACAACGAGGCATACAACACCATTATACAAAATCTACCAATGCTCACTAGGGATCCCAAAATGAACATCCTGAAAGCACCTAAATTCATCAAATGCAAAAAGCAACACAAATCGCTAAAGAGATTTCTAACAAAAGTTTTACACAACAACCACGAAACCAACGGTTAATATATGTGGACAACCAAATTCTGGAACATGCCCCACCTACTTCAAGGCTCGGATTTCCTTTCCTAACAAGGAGAGAGGTTCACAATTAAAACCAACTTTACTTGTGCCTCTGAGAACCTAATTTATGTAATAACCTGCTCGGGTTGTGGACATCACTATATAGGACAGACAAGTACGACATTGAGATGGAGAACCACTCTACATAGAGAGCAGATCCTGTTCTTGCAATACAGACAGATTCCTTTAAGCGAACACGTACAGAGATGTGCAGGTAACATCAAACCAAATTTCACAGCTTCTCCCTTCTACCAGTGCAAAGATACAATTTCTTTACAAGAACGTTTAAACAAAGAAAATTTATTCATAAAAAATATAGGACACGTTTAAATATGCACGCATAACCAACTTTGATCTCTATACATATTTAAATTCCCGATTACATACCCATCATTATACATATTTTTCCCCACTACTCTAGTTTTTGAATTTTTGTGTGTATATATATTCCACGCCCTACCGAAAGAGGAATAGTTATCTCCCCTGTCCTCAATAATAACGATAACAAATTACCTCTCCTTAGATTTTTCTAGTTGTTGAATCATTCATTCACAAACTCCACACACAAAATGGACACAATTCTTTTCTTAAGAAAATACCTATTTAAATATATCTTAATGTCATGATTAGCGAACGCGAAACCGGTCGACAAACAATATAAAATATATCAAAAATTATATTAAAACTTTGTAAAGTGTGTGCATTTTCCTTCTTTGATTTCTCATATATATTACAACTCCCCACGTGGGGATAATCAAAATTCCTCCCTTTCTGTTACTCTCTGTCTCTCTCACTATATATATATATATATATATATATATATATATATATATATATATATATATATATATATATATATATCTACAGAACAAGCAAACCCACAGCATTACTCCAGCGTGCTTTAGGGCCATAGATAAAATGCCCTGCGAGACTAGATCTTTCTTAAATTACAATTTCTTAACGCCGAAATCCTTAAAATCACAGAAATATACAGATGACAAGTTTTGTTGTACAGCTGTTCTCAACCATTACCGCAATGGTCACATCACCTAACACTAAGAACCTCCGTTTTAGTAGTTGTGTAAACTTCTCAACAAATCATGTACATCCAACATTTGTTGTCGTACATTTTGTTGTGCTAATCCTCATCCTCCTCATCGTCGTCATCGTCATTATCAACATGAAAAACAACACAACCATCAACAACAACAATAACAAGTTATGCAGTGGAAACCTGAAGGAAACGGAAGATACAGTTCTGGAGATTTTGATTAAGCCTGACCGCAGTTTTAATGTATTGCACAAAGTAAAACAGCAATAGGATGTTGCTCCGGTGGGGACTTAGAAGTGATGATTAAAAGAAACGGGAAAAGGTTTTAAAAGGGGGAGAAAAAAAAGGTAAAAAACTGTCCCAGGCAATGGAGATGTTGATAGGCTCCACGGCGTATGGACAATTAGCAGCGTAATTATAGTGATGGCGACGATGAAGACGACGACGATGACGACGATGGTGATGATGATGACGATCGTCATCATCATCATCATCATCATCATCAATGGATAAGGAGTGCCAAATTTGCATAGTAAACAAACGTAGCAAGAGAGAGATAGATAGATAAATAGATAAATAGATAGATAGAGAGAGAGAGAGAGAGAGAAAGAAAGAGAGAGAGAGAGAAAGAGAGAGAGAGAATGAGAATGGGAGCGATAGAGAGGGAGAGTAAGAGAGAAAGATAGAGAGAAAGAGAGAAAGAGAGAGAGAGAAAGAGAGAGAGAGAAAGAGGCGAAAAACAGAGAGAAAGCGAAAGAGAGCAAGAGAGAGAGATACAGAGAATGAGAATGGGAGCGATAGAGAGGGAGAGTAGAGAGAAAGATAGAGAGAAGAGAGAAAGAGAGAAAGAGAGAGAGAGAGAGAGAAAGAGAGAGAGAGAGAAAGAGAGTGAGAGAGAGGGAGGGAGAGAGGGAGAAAGAGGGAGTGAGAAGGAAAGAGAGAGAGAGTGTTTAAGAAAAGTACTGCAAATATTGAGAGACGAAAATAGAGAGTTACAGAGAGAGAGAGAGACGGCACAGAAAATGGTTCCAGTCGTACCTGTGAGCACGGTTTCGGTCCCACACAACACTTCCTGCGCCCTTGACATTTTTGTCATCTAATTAAATTAAAATCCCAGAAACACTCCAAGAGAAATTGGTTAATGTCACGTGACCAGCTAAATTGTCTTCTTCAAAGTCAATTGGATTTCTTCATCAAAGTTAGTGAATATTTCTAATTAGAAGCTGCAATAATTAAGGACCAAAAAGGAAACGTGCGCGTGCACACACACACATGCACACACACACACACATATATATATATGCAAGCGCACTAAAAAATGGCGTGTTGGTAAACCGCTTGTGCATTTTATTTAGAAAAAATTTTCTCTTGATATTCATTTTTTTGTCATTTATTTTTTAAAAGCTATTCTTAGTAATTTTCGATTTCTTCTTTCTTCAGTTCCTCGTTTTTTACGGCATCCCAACCCAATCCATTTGGCCACTCTATCATTTCTCAGACTCCATTTCGACACACCGCCTTTCACACTTCTACACGCAAATTTTTTCCTTTCTAACGTCTTCATTTACTTCTTTCGCGTGTGCGACACACACGTGCGCGCGCACACATGTATATGTATATAAACGAACGCATGATACTGCTGCATTCTCTCTCTCTCTCTCTCTCACTCTCTCTCCCTCTTTCTCTCTCTTCGATATGGCTAGTCTTCATCTCTCGCACTACAAAGCAACTACCTCCTCTTTTCTCTCTTACACTCTTCCCTCTCCTTTTCTCCCTGAAACATACACATGTATGTATGTATGTATGTATGTATGTATGTATGTATGTATGTATGTATGTATGTATATATATATATATATTTATATATATATATATAGATAGATAGATATATCTCACAGTATTGACCAGATTAGCGGATGTTGTTGTACACCGGTGGTCACAATGCGCTTCCCATCGGTTTAGCCTTCGAATGATGCCACCCCGCTCCCAGGTGAGTTAGCGGTGCTCCAGCATGGCCACCATCAAATAACTAAAACCACTAATAGAAAAAATAAAATAAAAGAATAACCGGGAAGTCCCTCTGGGTGTAGTTTGCTTATTACCACCAGGATTTGATCCCTAACTTCCATATTCCTGGTTGTTTCTTGCAATAAACACATCAAAACCAATGTTTTCATTGACATTTAAAATGCTACTATGGTCCCCCAGTTTACTATTTGGCTTCGTGGACCCTTTAAAATATTATATAGACCCTCGGGGTTCATAAGGACCCGGTTGAGAAACACTACTTTAGAGGATGTGTATTATTATGTACGTTCGAGTCTACCAGAACGGATTGAGAATGAACAAGTACGTTATTGTTTGGGGTCTCACTCTTCCGCCGCATTCGCCTCATCAATTATGGAAGGTATGACGTCTTTAGAAACTGCAACGTAACATTGAAAAGAGAGCAAGGGCCGTCCTCACACACAAGCAGAATGAAATAGTAGGTTTCAAATTTTCGCATAAAGCCAGCGATTGTGGGGGATAGGGCAACTCGGCTACATCAACCCCAGTGCTCAACTGACATCTATTTTATCGGCTCTAAAAGAATGACAGGTAACCCTGGCGGCCTTTGAACTCAGGACGTAAAACCGGAAGAAATGCAGCTAAGCATTTCTTCCGACGCGCTGACGATCCTGCTAGTTCGCCATTTTAAATAAAATGAAATAATTGAAAAGCATTTGCAATTAGTAGAGGCGCGTGGCTTAGTGGTTAGGGTGTTAGACTCATGGTCCTAAGATTGCGGCTTTGATTCCTGGACACGTTGTATTCCTGAGCAATACACTTCGTTTCACGCTGGTCTGGTCCCCTCAACGAGTATTCCTGTGACGGACCAGAATCCCGTCCAGGAGTGGTGGGGATATATGTGCACCAGAGAAGCCGGGAAAACAGAGATTATGAATCTATGCGACTTGGGGGAAGAGCCTTATCCGTCTGTTGAAAAGAGTGAGGACCGTCTTCAGACACAAGAAAACAATTCAAAAGTATTTACTGCTAGAAGAGTTCGATCGATCGAACTACTAACTCATTTTGTAAATGATTGAGTATTCCACAGACAAATGTTCTCCGAACGTACTTCTCAAGCGTAATCAGCGTGGGACGGTCTCTGATAAGCAGGACTTTTAAATTACAGGGACGTTGCATTCAACGGGCTTTCACGCAGTTTCCATCTCCATAATTTCACTTCCATGGCTTGGGTCAACTAAGGTTATATTTGCTGAAGATGCCACGCAGTATGGGATCGAACCTGGTACCTCGTGCTTAGGAAACCGCTTTCTAAGTCATTCGACTATGATGCATATTTATATATATAGATTCAGCACGCATAGATATAAACATAGATATTTGTGTGTGCGTAGGTGTATGCATATATAAACGTATTATATATATATATGAAAATGTATATATATATATACACAGGAATAAATAAACATATTTTACGCACACACACATGTATACACACGCATGCGTTTCCACCCACGTTTATACTGATACGTGTATGGTGAGTGAGTGAATGAGCGTGTATGTGTGCGTGTGTGTATGTGTGTGTGTACGTGTGTGCATGCGCGTGTGTGTGTATTCATACGTGTATGCGTTTGCATGTTCGCCCACGAACATCCGATACTTCTAAAATATGTGTATGCGTATGTTCGTTTCTGAGTGTGTGTGTGTGTGTGTGTGTGTGTGTGTGTGTGTGTGTGTTGTGTGTGTCTGTGTGTGTGCATTCATGAGTATGTATGTACATGTTTGCGTGTAAGCATGTATGCGTGTATGTATGTGTGTGTGCGTGTGCGTGTGTGATAATGCGTACTTTTCGATATGTCAACGCTTAACTTCCGGATTTCATAGCAGTGTATCCATTACTTGGTTGGGACGGAACCTGCTACCTGTCATTTATGGACTGAGGCCTTCCTCCGGATAGCGGCACACCTCTGTTACCATGGTAACTGTCAATTAACGAAGCTACAGTCGGTTGGTAAAAAACACAGGTGTGTTGTCAGGTGGATCGTTTCTGAAGCCATGTTGAAAAAAAAATCGATGATGGTGAGTCGCAATTTTAAACCAACAGTAACTAATACCATTACTAACACCACTATTACTACCACTACTACCACTAATACAAGCAATATCACCACCCCCGCCACTACCACGCCACTAACACATTTACCACCAACACCAACAGCATCAGCCTTACCACCAGTAACAACAACATCTGCCATTACCACCATCACCATGACTACCACTACCACCTCCATCCCTACCACTGGTACCATTACCACCACCAGAACCACTCAAACACCAATACATTACAAACGTCTCCAGTACTACCACCACTTTTACTACTACTACTACCACCACCACCACCACCTCTACTATCACTAACAAAATGACTAGAACCACTATCACCACTAACGGTAGCACCACCACCACCACCACCACCACCATCAACAACACCCCATCATCATCATCATCACCAGCACCTCCACAGACATACTATCAGCATCATCACTACCATTATGACCACCTCTACGTTCACCACTACAAACACCAGCACCACCGGAAACATCATCATCACCATCACCAATACCAACATTACATTCATCCCCATTATCACCATCGCCATCACCACTAACACCACCGTCATCACATCACCACGATTACTATTACCGCCATTTGTCTAAACAACGCTACCACTAACACCACGGCGATGAGTACCAACACTACTACTACTACTACTATTTGCACTTTCACTATCCCATACCAGCTCAATTCCTAGCCATTACCATCACCGACACCAACACTATTACAACGCCATCAAAAACAGTACTGATATTATCGCCGCCGACACCACCAGCACCCCCAACACCACCAACAATAACTCCGACGCCACCAACAGCAGCATCACCACCACGACCAACACCATCACCACAACTCCAACTTGATCACAATAACCTTTAAAGACAGTTAATGACATTAATAAGCATGTACCCAACTAGACTTCTGATGAGAAATTCTTTAATCATACAGCTCCTTGTTATAATAATGTACTAAAACAGAGTGGATTCGAAGAAATAATGTATAATATATAGATGAACACTAATATTGATGAATGATAAAGTAAGAACGAATGATTATGTGCTTCAATTCACCTCTTTCGGTTTAAATATCTCTTATAGACCATACATATCGCAAGAATTTTTACAATATATATATATATATAATATATATATATATATATATATATATATATATATATATATATATATTTTCTCCCTCTGTTGCCCTTCTTGGGATCTTTCCTTCTCCTTGTTTCCGACGAAGAGCTCCGCTCGAAACGTTAAACCCTCCTTCCCTTCTTTCCTGAGCGTCAATAATACTTTAATTGTTCCACGTCCTCGCGTTGCTGTGTTTTTTCCCTTTTTTTCTGTGTTTTCTTGTTTGGATTAACTTATATATATATATATTATATATATATATATATATATATATATATATATATATATATATATATATATAGCGTTCAGGGAAGTTTGGACAGAAAAAGAACTAACAAAAATACATCAATACTTCCAAAAACAGCAAAACCATGAAAATATTTCGTTTACAAATACGCAAGACGCTACTTTTGTATACATTTACAAAAAACTTAATATGTACCCTTTCAAAGCTTTATATTTTTTGAGAGCATTGTTTTATAGATCTAACTAGCAGTATCGCCCGGCGTTGCTCAGGTTTGTAAGGGAAATAACTATAAAGCATTTTTAGAGAGTTATAGCCAAAAAATAGCAATAAAATGGAAAAAAATTATGGTAAATTTTTTTTAGTTAAAAAAGGTGGAGTTGCGTCCCCTAGACAGTTTGCGGTTTGTGTTTCTGATTCTCGACCCCATGTCGAATTTATCGATTTTTTTCAGAACTGGGGGAACTTTTCAAAATTTTCCCTGCGTTAGTTTTGAATTATGACATTGGGCTATGTGTGTGTCAAGTTTCATCAGAATCGGTTGAAAGCCGTGGTCAGGGTGAGGGTACAAGCAAACAGACACACAGAAACACGCACAGACAAACTGCCGTTTATATAGAGAGAGATGTCCCACTTGCCGATGAAAAAATACGGAAGAAATGAGTCTAACTGAAAATTCTTTTAAAAAAGATTCTCGTAACATATGTACACATTTAGTTGCTGAGGAAAAGATCTGGCGTCTTTACTCCCTGACTATATATGGAATGTAAAGAATGAAATATCAACTTCTAAAATATTGATTGCTTTATTCTAGAACAGAGTTGACTATAATTTAATGGTTCCAAAAAGAATGATTTATGCTTCTATAATAAATACAAAATATTTTAGACTTCTACAGTTTTGAACATAACTGGACACACATATTATATCTGTTAGGTATATACACTTGCATGACTACGTATGTACAAATGTATTAATAATATATATGTTTAATATATCATGAATAAATAGAAAATTACTTCTAGGAGACTATACAGAGCTATAAATAGTTTGTTAATACTGAGTCAAAAAAACCTTTGGCTAGAAGAAGTAGACTTACAGTTTTATAAGTACTTCGAGAATCAATTCCAGATGCCGAGTGGGTAACCAAGAGATCGAGAAAGGCCACTTGGAAAGCGTCTACAATGATGAGAAGGCGATATAGTTGAGCAATTTGAGTCAAGATGAGAGAGAATGGCTCAATCAAGGCAAAATTGGAGATTGTGACCAGCGATATACTACAGCATGGTCTGGTCGATACTGTGATGCACACACACACACACACATATGTTAAGAGGAGGGATATAATATTCAGGCAGATACCGAATTTCTGTAAAATTCCAAGGCCAGTTCCTTTAGATGGTGCGTTTTTTGGTAAACTTTCTTTAAATCTTATCCGATGTTACAAATAATGCATAAATCGCTGCATATAAATATGCAACAATATGCAGTTAGTGCGATCGAAACACGTGTCGGACAATTATTATGGATAAACTAACAGGAAATAAACAAAGTTTGAATGGTCAAATTCTTCATTTTCTTTTTTATTGATATATTCTTTTAGTCGTTTACTTGTTTCAGACATTTGACTGCGCCCATGCCGGAGCACCACCGTCAATCGAACAAATAGACCCCAGGACTTATTCTTTGTAAGCTTAGTACTTATTTCATCGTTCACTTTTACTGAGCCGCTTAGTTACGTAGACGTAAACGCACCAACATCGGTGGTAACAAACAGACACACAAATACATACACATATGAATATATATATATATATATATATATGAATATAAAATACAACGAGCTTCTTTCATTTTCCATCTACCAAGGAAGTTTTCATCTACCTTTTATAAGGAAAAGTTTAGGAGTCACGCACACACGCACACACACAAATACACACGCATACACACACGCACACACAGGTGTACGTTTGTGTGTATCATATTGTATATGTAATACACACACAGAAATACACACCGTATCTACATATATGCATTTACTTATGCATATTATACACAAACGTACACACACACATGCACACACATACAAGTCTGGTTGCCTAAGACTCCTTGTGTCCGTGTATGGCTTCACACTAATGTATGTGCATATTTGCACGCCTGTATGTGTGTATATCTGCTTGCATGTGTGATAGACAAAGAGTGGAGCAGTGAAAAACGGACTTGCTATGTTGTAGGTAATTAGTATTCGCAAGGACTCGGCATAAATTAATCTAAAATTAGAGAGAAGGGAGCACAAGCCATTCCACCTCCAACAAACCTGGCGTCACTATGGTTTCACAGGCCATGATACAAGGCACCACGCACGCGCTTGTACATGTATATGCGTATACAAATACATGTATGTATGTGTATATTTGTGTTTGTATATATATAAATATATATATATATTCTTTTATTTATTCATCTCTTCCTGTTTTAGATTTGACCTTACAAATAAATTCCTACTTTTAGGTCACTTTAAATAAAACCCTTGATTCAATAGCACTGTGTACAAACTCTATACTATTGGATTTTACTCACAAGCTGTTGGAATCTTATATGTATACCATTCTGCCTAAATAATGGATCTACAAATGCAATATCCCTGCATATCTCACATCTATTTTCATTCCTCCACTTCACTCTCTATTTTGTATCTTATCTAAATTAACTATTGCTTAACCATTTTTTCACACTGTCTCCGATGAAGGGATATAATATCCTGGAAACAGCTGTAAGACCTATTTATAAACGTTCTAAAATCTTCACTGCCTTGGTTTTTTTATCTCATTCTGAAAAAAATTTATATATATATATGATATATAAATATACAATGATATTAATGCATATATATGTATTTATATATATAAAACTTACTTGGAAGTGGATGTGTGGCGTTCGATCATATAATAACAAAATAATAAATAAAACATATGCATATATACATACATATATGTACTACCTACATATATATGTATATATACATGCATATATGGCTACAGGACACCAAAAACAGGTCGAACACAAAACCATGGAAACGGACATCTTTTTAAACAACGGAAAAACAGAGTACAAGACATGCAACACAAGGAAAGTTCCCCTTCTTCAGCCGCCCCTGCTTCGTCTACTCCGTGTTTCGAAGGTAAGGGCGAGACACGACTTCGTTGAAACAGTCCTTCCCGCAAAGCAAATTAAATAAAATTTGGGATTTTTTGCGGAGGGGTAAAAGTGGTAACAAGAACAGGACAGTAAAAGCAAAACAAGACAGTAAAAATACATTTGTATTTTTACTGTCTTGTTTTGCTATAAATTGAATAATGACATGCATACATATACAGTGAGAATTTACAAAAACAAGAAAACAAAAGACGAAGACGGGTGTGTAAAGAACAAGTAAATGTATTTGTTAACGCTCGGGAAGTGAGAAAGTCTTTTACGTTTCGAGCCTACGCTCTTCGACAGAAAGGAACACAGAAATAAGCAGAGAGAAAATTTAAAAAAAGGTTTAGTGGCTAGCGATCTACATACATACATTCTTACATAATACATCCATACATCCATACATACATACATAACTACATTCAAATTAGATGTACAAAAATGAGCATCCCTCAATGTTTAATTCGTATATATAAAAGCAGTTTGAAAGACAGAACCACCTTCAACTCATTCAACACTGAAAGATTTTATACCCAACCACTCCATAAAATATTAAATCTCATACTAACTAAATGTATTCTGAATCCCGTATTTACCGTTTATAAGACTACACGTGTTTTTTTTTCATGAAAGCACGTAGGTATTGATTATATATGAGGTATCTAGTTTTAATACTTAGTCGGGTCAACATACTCACAATGTTCAGATCTGCGTTCCTCAACATTTTTCACTACCCCTACCTCTATTATACCACCATGATACGCTATATCTTCAATATAATCTTCCTTGACAAATACAAATGAATAAAAATGCAAATAATAAATAATAATAATAACTGAATATTAAAAATTTAAGGAATAAAAATTCAAGAAATAAACATTTAAGGAAAAAAAATTTAAACAGAAAAAAATGCGAGTAAAAATTGCGGATAAAAGTTACGAATAAAGAATAAAGATTTGCGAATAAACTAATATGAAATAATAATGAAATATAAATAGAGACGAAAATAAAACGAATGTTAACTTATCTTTTCTTTCCTCGGTGAAAATTAGACATAACTACATCTTACAAATAAGGTAAAATCCGCGTTTGATAATACCTATGAATAGGAGGTACTGCGATTTTGTCTTCTATCAGGCGGCGAGCTGGCAGAAACGTTAGCACGCCGGGCGAACTGCCTAGGGATATTTCATCCGCCGCTGCATTCTGAGTTCAAATTCCGCCGAGGGCGACTTTGCCTTTCATCCTTTCGGGGTCGATAAATTAAGTACCAGTTATGCTCTGGGGTCGATATAATCGACTTAATCCGTCTGTCTGTTCTTGTTTGTTTCCTCTGTGTTCAGCCCATTGTGGGCAATAAAGAAATAGGTACTACCATTTTGTCTTCCTTCCTTCTGGTCGCATCTTTCATTTCCACCTCCGGCAAAAGTGTTTAATTGCCCCTTCCTCCGTCGCAAAGCGCACCCCCACGGTGGAATACTTCCCTCCTCCTGTTATACATGTCGTCAGCTCCTTAATGCCCTTCAAAACCCCTTCGACCTACTCCACTGTCGCAATCTCTATCCTTCTCGTTGCTATTTTCATTGTTTCATATGTAACTGTTCGTCTCGTTACACCGTTTGTCAGGTCTGCAGGTGGCGTCGACTTCAATGTATCTTCCTCTTTCTCCAGTAACTTCTCACATTCCTTCATTATTCTTGGTTCAACCTTAATTTCAATTATTTCCAACGATTCCTCTTCTGTTCCTTTTCCAGTTACGGCCGCATAACTGTGGTCGCCCGCTGGCGTTTTCTCCATTTTTGCCTTAAGGGAAAAATAATAAAACAACAATTTACAATATCAATAATCGAACAGTAACAAACAAACCAATATTTAACGATCTCACGATAAAAACACTCCGTTATCAACAAGCAACTCGTCTACTAATAAATGACAGGGATTTCTTTATTTGGCACCACGGCCACAATACAGAGGGGGGCACTACAAGGACAGACACAACACCACAATGGAGATATAAAACATAAAACGAATGAGAATGAAATGTTATATAAATGAAAAAAAAAAAATGAAATGGTTGCATGGGTCCCATTCCCATGCGGTACCATTTGAACGTTTATACACACCATTTACAATCGTTCTTATTTTCTTATTGTTTTTTTCTTAATCATCTTTTTTTTCCTTTTTTTCCCCATTGAAACACTTACTTTTTCCTTCTTTTTTCTTTCAACAAAACAATTTTACTTACTCTTTCTTTCCCCCCATTTTAATACCTCATATAAAGATCCACGTCTCTGAGTTCAACTACGGGTGGCAGTTCATGAATTCCACCAACACTCCGGGCGAGTCAATCTTGTTTCCAAACATGTCTTCTAGTCTCTTGTATGTGCCTTTGTCGACCACAATGGCCTTTATATTTTCTGAATATATATCCGTGGGTAACTTTACTCTTATGATATGCTTAAATTTTACAATTTTTCTTTCCGTCTCTTTGTTTTTTGCATATGTTACGAAGCCCCATTCATTTTTTCCTTTCGTTGGTCTTCTCTTTTCTACTTCCACTTTTGGTATCTTTTCCTTTTCTATCTCCACTCTGAACAATTTCTCCATTTCACCCTCGTACAGTTGCTCTCCTGAATCTTTCTCCATCGCTGAATTAACCGGCGTCTTCAACACTGTTTCCTCCTTCTGTAACTCATTCTTGCACACTTTTCCAATTTTTCACCTTCTTTCTCCACCACCATTTTGTCTTCCTTTTGGTCGCTCTTTCATTTCCACCTCTTCTCCAATCTAGTAAGTTACTTCTTTAGACTCTCATCCGTGTATTTCGGGATACATAAGAGTTACGTTTTATATTATTTAATATCGATTATTTATATTATTATTCTTAAATATTTGACGTTACATTTAAATTAAATTTCAAAATTTAAGTTTAAACATTTCAACTACAATTACAGTTGTGTAACGTACGGCTAACAATTCAATTAAAAACACGTGTAGTCTTATAAGCGGTAAATACGGGATTCATAATAGATACAGTTAGTATAAGATTTAATATTTTATGGCGTGGTCGGGTATAAAAACTTTCAGTGTTGATTGAGTTGAAGGTGTTTCTGTCTCTAAAACTTCGTTTATATAAAACTTCGTTGATATTAGTGTTAAACTATCGTATATCCAAATTTGGCCAAATGCGTTTTTTTTCAATATTCATTTTTGTTTGCAACAGCCGGTTCTATTGGTCAAACTAACTTCAACTGCTTCAGATGCCAAGATATCAATAATTGTGAAAATTTAGTACATTGGTTTTCGTATGGAATGGTGAAACTATTTTTTCGCTCTCTGATGAAGCACCATTTTGGACTTACA